>NW_017299190.1:831463-861601 GCF_001594075.2 Trachymyrmex cornetzi
TTCGCGGCGCGAGCATTGTTCGGTCCGGTGTGGAAGTTCCGCCGCTGTCTTCACGTCGCGTCGCGTTCCGCGTACGTTCGAGCACGCGTGCGCGCGCGCGCACGCGAGATATCCCGGAATCTTGAAAACGAACGAGGGCTGTAATACACATCGCGGCGCTCGGACAAAGCCGTTGTAAGTTGTAAGCCGCCACGCGCAAATATTAGCCGTGCCTCTCGAGACGGGGAGAAGATAGCGGCGGACTGTACTCGGACGACCGCGAATGAGAGAAAGAAAGGAAGGAAGCTCTCGCTGACGTTTCGAGTGTTTGACGTTCCCAGGTAAACGCGCTCCGCAAAACGCTCCGTGTTTGACGGCAAACACAACGGCGGACGTACGCTTGTCTTCGGTCGGGTTCGAATTCCGCGAGTGATACGGGGAAGAAAGAAAGAGAGGAGGGAGAGAGAGAGAGAGAGAGGGAGATATTGTTTACTGCCGCGGTGATACGGCGCTCGGGCTTCCGCGAATTCCGAATCTCGTCGCGTGAGGCGCGATAGAATCCGTTGGCGTGACGCGCGGCGTGAATTCGAATTCGGCTCGCCGCCAACTTCGCGCGATTGCGCGGCGGAGTTCAGGCAGTTCGCGACGCGACGCGACGTTCGCGGGATTCGCGAGTAGAGTGTTGTGTCTCTCGGTAGACGCGGGGGGAAACGCATGACGCGGACTTGCGGGTCGTCCGCGGTACGTTACATTGGCATTGTTGTGAACTCGTCGCGAGCCTCGATGGCGCGACGGTGCGCAAATTGTGAGAACGTAACGAGGTGCGCGGTGAATCCGACGCGGTGTCGTTCGTGAATCGCGAACTGGGTGAATTCACGCGCGAGAGGCGAGTCTCGCGGGATCCCCGATACTCTCGAACGTCGTTGTCCCGGTATTTGGATATATCGGGCGAATACTCGCGAGTGTGTCGGAAGTGTGGATCGTTTAAACGTATCGAGATAAAGTGGTGCAACGTATGACGAACGCGAAAATGAGAATGTCGACGAGCGAGCTGCAGGCCGTTATCGCGCTCGCGATACTGTCGACCATCAGTCTCGGCAATGAGATTAAGGATTACTGCTCGATACACAAGTACGACAATTTGCCGGGCGGCCTGAGCTTCACGAAGGAGGTCGTTACCATGGAGTACGCGAACGTGGGTGCGTTCAAGGCTCTTCACTGCTGCCTCAGGGGATACAGGAGCATCGAATGGTGAGTCCCACTTCGTCTTTTCACGTCGCGAAACAAAACTTATTTAGCTAGGAATACTAGGGTAACTGTTCCTATTAATATGCCTTTAAAGCCGTGTATTCACCTAGCGAACGAACACCGAACGAACAGCAAACGTAAAAATTTGTATTGTTGTTTGTTACATAAAGGTCGCACAAGTTTAATTGCTACATGGAACGAACATCGAATCTGGTCGAATACCAGTATTCCGTACAATCGAGAAAAAGAATAAACTGCTCACAAATATAAACACTAATATTCGAACATTCGCGTTCGGTGTTCGTTCGCTAGGTGTATACATGGCTTTAGCCAACTTGCTTATTACTGAATTAATTATTAAATATTGTAGCTTTAATTTTATCTGCTTACGATCAATATCGGTTTTTCAACCATTTCTTTTTCTTCTAATATTTCTTGAATTTAAAAAATGTTAATACTCTTTATAATGTTTTTGACAAAAATAAAAAACATGTTTATGTCCCTATTATAGTGAGTCCTCCAAGCGACGATGGCCCTATTAATGTGCCCCCAATTTGTGTGCCTATCTACATTTGATTCATTTTAACGTATAGTTACTGAAACAGGTAATAAATTTAAGCTAATTGTTTAGGTTAATATTACATAAATCATTATTTCAATTATATTTATTTCAATGTACACTTATAACACAACGTTTTCAACTCCAATACAGAACACATTAATAGGGACAAGCTTAAAATCTTGCAGTACGTATTATTGGATTCACATAAATTCTTCATATCTTATGAGAAATATTTAAAATACTTTAATACTCAAAAAATAAAATATTATCTTCGGTATCGCATGCATTAACAATTTAACTTAACAAAAAAAAATATTTTTTCTTATTTATTCGTGCTAGTTTTCTTTATGACTTATTGAAATACAAAAGCACCCTAATAGGGACAGGCACAGTAATTGGTACAGTTACCCTAACAGTCACACAAAAATCAATTTTTTATTTTTATTAAGGCTCAATCGCATCAACGTTATTTTTATTTTAAAATTCTCTTTCTCTCTTTTTCAAAGTCGAGAAAGAGAGAGGCAGAGATGAAGAGAGTTTTAAGCCTCATTCAAAGTAACGTTGGCGCAATCGAGCCTAAGTGCATTCTACAATAAACCTAAGTTTTAAGTCTTAAGTTGTAAGAAATTGACCAATCACAATCGAATGTGAGAAACATAATCGACTATGATTGGTCAATTTCTTACGACTTAAGCTTAGGTAATGATTTATTGTAGGAAGCATATTATAAGAATTGACCAATTACAGTCGAATATTCTTTGATCAATTACAGTCGGATATGAGGAAAATATTCGATTATGGTTGGTCAATTCTTATAACTACAACCCCTTACAACTACGTTTACGCAATTGTAGAATGGGTTTAAGAATTGCATTGTGACAAAAACTAGAGCACTCTGAAAGTAATAAAAGAACAGTAACGGAAATTGAAGTACGTAAAATATATAGAGGAAAGAAGGCGGTTATAGAATAGGTGGGGAATTGTGAAATATATCACGATATCTCTTGTATAGCTTGCGTTGTATTCTGAAAGCAATCGTCAAAATTACTTATATATAGCTGCTTAGATGTTATAACGTGATGTCCACTAATTGATGTGTATCGTGTTATCATAAAAGCTGCATTTTAATTTTGTGGATTAGATTACACAGCTGCAGACAGTTTTACAGGTTTTACTGTTTACCTCGTTTTGAGAAGTACTTATATTGGTATAGATTTTACAACTTTATTGTATAGCTTGGGACCTTGAGTGTGTGCACTTTGAAATAATATAATCGAATTGAAGGAGAATACAACTTTTTTTCGCGACCGTTCGTTTTGTTAGAAATTGTTTTATTTCTACATTTTCGTATGGTTTTTTTCTTCATTCTTCGGAAACCAAAAATGATCAACAATGATGCTGCACAGTAAAAATATTTTGTATTTGTGTTCATTCAAGTCTTTGTTAAAATTCTGTATTGAATTTTTAACATATTTGAGTGCTAATTTAATATAATGTGATTACGTTATTTAAATATTTTGTGTTAAATTAACATTTCTTAGAGTCAATTAACAAAATTTATGAATAAATGGATAAATAATATAAATGTAATGCGTTTTAAAACATAAATTCTGAGATAAATTAATAAAATACTTGCCATTTAAATATCATAAATGTTAATTTTATCAAAAAATGTTATAATGTGTTTCCACAATTTGCTTATAAATTGTGTCATATTACTTTCTTATTTAATTTTTCTAAGTTAATTTTTTTACTTAATATTTGTATTACTTTCTAACATATTTTGTGTTAACACAAAGTTGAGTGGACGTTTGAGACATTTGGAATATGTTACAAATTTTTTAATTGTCTATACTCGAGAAAAAATTGTATGTACATTGAAATAAAGTCTAAAATCCACAATCACGTTGTTACGAAATCGCTGTCAGTTATATTTTAATTATTTAAAAACTAATTCAGAATTGTTGATCCAACTCTCTCTGAATTAGTTTTTAAATGATTGAAGTATAATTAATAACGATTTTGTAACAACATGATTATGGATTTTTGACTTTATTTCAACGTATATACAATTTTTTCTTCTTGAATATTAAAAAGTTTAACAATTAAAAAGTTTGTTAAACATATTTCAAAACAACGTACAAGGAATAAGAATTTTATTCCTTGCATCAACGAATCAATTTTTCTTATAAACATAATAATAACTTTCGATTTCCACGAAGAAAAATATACATATAAGAAAATGTATGCAGAAACAAAACGGCTCTTAAATGATCGCGAAAAAGTGAAAGTTTTCCCTCTTTTGTTAACGAAAATAATGTGTGCGTGCATGTATCCGACGTGTAAAAAGTTATACTACATATATATTAGTAGTAGTATTCCATATCCCTTCTTCTATTCCATAATCGCGTTCTTTTTTACTTTTCAGTTTTTTGTAAATTGCGTTCGTTCTACCCAAGAACTTTCACCTATAGCATAATTGGTAACACTCTGCATCTAGCAAACTTGTACCGAAAGTAGTTATGTCGCATGAATATCTACTGGTATTCTATATATACAACTGCCTTCTTTTCTCTGATGATTGTAAAAAGCGAAAGACGTTGATACATGTATATAATTTATTAATAAGAAAGAAAAAAGCTTAAAGTAATAATAGATAATTAGCTCTCGGATAGAAACTTGAATATAATAATATGTTTATAAGTCTCTGATTACCTTTTTTTATATTTTTTTTAGCGACTCTCTCATCAAACTCCAATTTTATATTCCTTATTTATTTTTTAATTCTGTCAATTTATCTAACGATTATATATATATTACCGAGTAGTTCAGAAATTAAATCTCTGCTGAATAATTTGTTAATAAGAACGTTTTATTTAAAATAATAATATTAATTCTCGAATAGCAGATTATAAGTAGACATAAAATTTTATGCCTGTGATTATCTTTTATTCAACTTTTTTTATTCTTTAATCTAGCTCCAGTTTTATATCATTTATTCTTTAATATTTTCAGTTTATTTAAGAACTATACATATTGCTTAATATATATAATTTAGAAACTGAGTTGAATCTTGATTCTTTTTTGAATAATTTATAATTAATAAGAAAAAAAAGCTATATGCATATATTTAAAATAATATATTTTTCACAATAAATTTCAACGATTTATTTTGTGATATTACTATTTTAATTTAGTTTAGGACTGCGTTTTTAAAGACCTGTGGTATTCGGCATTCAGTTTGAAGAACTGGAGAATGTATTTAAAAATTTATTAGAAATATTAGGTATTAAGCATTAAGATCTTAGCGTAAAGTTTAAGTCTCGACTGTATTTGATTATTCTTACTTGATTTAATAATATATTAATTCTCGGATAAAATATTGAATAGAGAATAATATGGTTGATGTCCTATTCCCGCAGATTATCTTTTATTCAATTTTTTTAAGGCTTTCTAAGGCAACCCCAGCGTTATATTCCTCCATTGTGTTTTAATATTTTCGATTTTTATTTGAGAATCATGCTTAACAATTTGAAAACGCGAAGAGAAGAATACGTTTCTGCGCGGTTTGAGAATCCCTGCCACACTGCGTAATATCCTTCCTCGCGTTTCTTTCGCGAAGGGAATGCTTCTGCTCGTTCTCCACCTTCCCAAGAGCATTTTGCCTCCCCTTTATTCGCACACGATCCGATGGGTGATAAATGCGAATGAAAACGAATCGAGGACTGCTTTCGGCACAAAAGCTGCCGCACGGAGAGCGTTCGCATTATGCGAATGACATTTTCCTTTTAGCGCCAGGCATTCATACCTTGCCTCATACCTGAAGCACCTGCTAACAGATCTTCTGTTATCGTCGCGAGCGACACGTATCGATAACCCTTTCACGCTACCGAGACGTTGTATAGACCCGGTTCTAAAATGAGTCCCAGAAAATCTATGACTCTTTGAGCAGCGAGCACTTTCTTCTCTCTTGTGGACGATCTTTTTATTTTTTATCTCGATACCTCCAGTCGAGTCTGGAGTTAAAAAATACAGTTAAAATAAATTAGGAAGTTAATTGGTGAAAAGAAATTGAGTTGTTAGTGTTTGCTGATATTTAGATGAAATTATTTAGATAATCTAGATGAAATGGCAATCTTTACTAGAATATATATTATCTTCATTTGTATTTTAGATAAAAAATATTTTTTTGAAATTATCTAGATAATTAGTAATTCATCTTAGATAATTTGAAAAAAAAAGATAATTATCTAGATAATTTGAAAAAATATTTTTTATCTAAGATACAGATGACGATAATATATATTCTAAATTAAGATGATGTAGCCATTTTATTTAGATTATCTAGATAATTTCATCTAGATAATACTGTCAGTTGTTTTAGTTGATTAAAAGCTATCGATCTATTATAAAGCGGGAATTTTTTTTTACGAAACGCTCGATTTAACTATCGGATTTCATATTAGTGGTGCATTTCAGACTTCAGCTATTTTTCGACGTTTCTATTCTACTAATTACGCGCTTTGACATATCGAGATTCGGAATCAATTCGGAATTCCTCTAACCGTCGATTGTCCGACTTTTTTTTTCTCTTTCGAAAACCTCAATGTCACCCTTTTCACCGCCCTTAAGACGTTTCCGTTACAGTCGGATCTTTGTGCCCGCGACTACTTATATCGAGGATCCTACCAGCGCCATTCTTCGCGTCTGACCCACATTTTTCTCATCGCTCGCGCAATATTTCCCGGAGGCGCGCGCGCTGAAAGACGGCGCATTAAAGATTTATAAGCTTACGACGCCCGGTACGTGACTTGTAAATCTCCGCGAGCTCAGACAGAAATGCGGAAACTTCTCTCTCTCTCTCCCCCCCCTCTCTCTTTTTCTCTCTGTCTTCCTCTTTCTTTCTTCCTCGCGGAAAGTTTCACGGATCCGCATTCCAACGTTTCGTTCGTTCCTTCGCGCGAAATCTTTATTTCGCGCTCGCGTCGCCAGAATCCCTTTTCGCTGTGTTTTTACATTAAGAGCTCGTCTAACGTGAAAATAAGACGCGTATTCCGTCACGAGATATATATTGCGGAATAACGCCGAGGTGGGGGGGAAACAGAGAATCAAGTTTTCCTTCGAAAAATTTGTAATTTATCTCGTATATTTTTTTTACGGGGGAGAAATATTTGTTCTCGTCGTTTTAAAACAGATGGAAGGAGATAAAAGGTTTTACGAAAATGTACAAAAGAGTTTCAGAGCAATAATATCAGTTAGGAATTGAAGATCAACTTTATTTAAATGCGGGACACGATGAGATTTCAAACTTAAAAATAAATACCCATAACTTGTAATGTAATTAAAAAATAGAAATATAGCGCTCTCTTACTTTAAAAGTGTGTCCAGCTCAAAAAATTAATTTCTCAGAGAAGGGAAAAAACTATTTTCCAACTTGACAAAAAGGTAACGACTAAACAAATAATATCGGTATAAAAGGAATATATTCTTAACATAATTAAATATCACTTTTGATTCATAAGTCTTAAAAAACTGTCATTTGTGAAGATGTTAATGATTTTTTAAAACTGTTTTAAGTTATGGACTTTTTATGAAATTAAGTTAGTTATATATATATATATATAATTTTCAAATATTTACTTGACTCATTCATGGTACTAGAATTATCTTTTTTGAGTTGTGTTATTTTTGAAGTAAGGAAGCGATATAATTAATTTTATTTTGCAAAATGTAATATCTTAAAAAAAAGTTCATTTTTGTCTTAGAAAACTTTACATTCTGAATAATACAATGCAAAGCGTTTTAGAATATATTTTTTAACGATATAGAAAAAAATTTACATTAATTATTTTAAAATATAAAAAATGAATAGAAATTTTTATTTTGGCCGTGCAGAAAGTTTGAAAACTAAATCTTGTTTCACCGAATTTCTTAATTTAAAAAGTAAGGCGGTTTATAAAATATTGGTTGTGTAATTGTAGAAAAAAACTTTCCTGTTTCTATAAAGAACAAGAATAAAACATTCAATTAAAAAAATTGGTTTATCTCTCTAAAAAGAGTGATTCGTCATTGGTATTTGATTTCTCAGTGACGTTTTAGTTTTTTAAAACGCTTGCAAAGAATAAATAAAGAATATTTAATATAAATTTTTAAGTGACATTAATAGTTAGATAATAATATATAAAACAAACAGTATATTATTCAATATTCCACCAAAATAACATTCCAGACAAATAATACCAACTTGTTTGCTGAGATAGTCAGTGATACAATCTGGTTTAAGCGATATTTATTAAACTATATTTTATCATTATAAGCTTATAGGAATTCTACCGTAGCGATAAGACATAAAGTCCGTTGATCAGATAACACGATTGCGCTTATCTTCATTTGGAATGGTGTCCCACATGATTTTCGAAATTTGCATCGCAGCATATAAACGCTTCTCTGCAGCCTCATCCGTTTCTTATGGCAATAATGCGCGCTCTAAACACAGGAGCGAAAAGAAATTTAGGAACCCCCGTAAATTTGGAGAACAGGAGACCACGATTACGTGTGGCGCTGGATTTAAGGATCCACCTCGAGCTTTGTCGGCTCTATTTTCCTGCGAATTACAGCGCGCTATCTCGTGGGTCGCGACAGTCTCGGTTTAAACGCGAATTACAAGGCGTAAATCGCGTTGGGGTTGGGAACGCTTGTTTATTCCGCGATAAATCGAGAGGAGCGTTTCGCAAAGCGGAATAACGGGAAGCCGCGAAGGGATAGAAGGGCCGGTGCCGACGGCACGAAGGTGCCCGGGGAATGGGATCTCGGTGGGTCGGGGTGAACGGTTGACAAGCTTTGGCCACCTCGTCCGTCGAGTAACCACAAAGCACTGAACAAAGGAATATCACCCGAGGACTTTCCTGGAGGATCCTTCGTGTTCGCGCGCGCGCGCGCACACGCCAGGGAACTTTATTATCCCCGGGGACAAAGTGGGACTTTACGAGGCCATTGTGCCAAGAGAGGCACGGTCTTCCAGGTGTCAAACGGTATATTTGTTCTGCGTATTCACGCCGCAGAGAGGGATCGAGAGAGTAGGTATTCACGAGACGCTGCGCCGCGCCGCTTGGCTTTGAGTATTTTACTTGGAATATCAAATAGTTATTAGATTAAAGGGAGCGAGAAGTCATGTGGTGAAAGATGTCGTAATGAAAAGAAAAGGCATGTCGTAGTATTGTAATAACTTATGCGAAATATTTACGCGAATGTAATAAAAATCCATCGTCTCAAAAGGAGAGGCATCAGCAATGATACTGTTCGTAAGCACAGGGTTGCCACAGACCTGCGGAAAATCGGGGAAACTCGGGAAAAGTCAGGGGAAAATGTAAAAAAGTCTGGAATTTTGTGTGAAATTTACTTACAATTTTCTTAAACTGCTTCTATTCCAGGTAATTGTTATAATTTTTTAATATTATGTACTCGCATACTTTAAATGATTCTAATAAAATAATTAAAATTAATATTTTATTCAATATTTCTATATGATCGTCTTTTTTCGTAACTGCGTTCTTTTTTCCAATACTAATTTATTTTTTGTTGGCTTGAATTTGTACCTAAAATTTTAGTATGCTACTAACTTTTTTTGCGTTGTTTTTAATAATATAGACTAGCTTTCTTATAACTCTTGATTTTAAATGTGTTAAAATTATTAACATATTTTATATTGGAAATTTTTTTCATTTTTATCTGGAAAATCTGGGAAAATCAAGGAATTTTAAAATTTATTATTATTTTAAAATTCATTTACTGTGGCAACCCTATAAGCAGTAAATAATACATAATATTAAATATTTAATAGATAAATTAATGTAACAATAAAATAATAATAATAACAACGAGTAATATAATTATACTTTAGAACATAAAATTCTAAGAATTTGCTGTGTGTGTTATTTAAATATATTTAAATAATTCCAATAATTAAAAAATTCTCATAATTTAGAACTTAATTTTATTCAGTAGAACGGAAACTGTAGTATAAGCATCTTCGAGAGATCGATATTATATTATTTAAAATTATATTAGAAAATTATTGAAATAATTCAAATATATATTTTTAAATATCAGCAAAGTCTTAAAATTTTATATTAGAGAGTATAATTATATCATTTGTTGTTGTTATTATTATTTTGTTATATTAATTATGTATTAAAAAATATTTAGTATTATGTACTATCTTATTATGTTTATTTTTTGCTGGTAAGCAATATTATTGACACCTCCTCTTTTGAGGTGATAATTTTTATTACAATCTTCTTCTCTAAGCTCTTTCGTCTTTTTCTCGTCCCACCTGATACATCTTTATCGGCCGTGTTCATCTGCAGGTCGACGATGAACACGCACGAAATTATGCTTAGGCGCGTTCGGATCGGTTCGATCGCCTTCGGACGGATAGCCTTGATTAAATTTCACGGAAAAAAATGCAGCCGCGATTCGCCGAACTTCTTTCGTCGACCGCGGATTTCTTTTCCCCTTTTTGCCTTCCTTGTGATTTAATGGCGGACGAAGTCTCGAGGGCCGATGAAAGGGCCAAGATGACAGCGCGAAAGTAGATCGGAAGTTGAAATTTTGATTTCAAAAATATAATTGTGGTATGATTAAGCGTGAAAGTAAATATGATTTATTATCGCGATCATATTTCGAAAGGCAAAATTCATTCATTATTCATCCATTATTTCATCTATTTTGGAAACAAAAATGGAATATCTAGAAATAAATTGTGAAAAAAATCAAGTAAATGAAACATTATTTTTAAGAGTTAAGTAGAAATGTGTTTTTCAATTAATTACATCAGTTAATTTTACCTTGAATTTGAAAAAAAATTTAAAAACTTTACATGTTAAAATTTTAATGTATTCAATTATCAAACAATATTGAATTAATATTTAATTTAATAATGCTTGGTAATATTATTATATAACGTTAGCATTAATATATGTATATAATATATATTATATATAATATTATTATAAAATTATTACTACATAATAAATATTTATTTTAGATAAAAGTTATTTAAAATTTTTTGAATAGTGTATAGTTGTCTCTCATTTGTCTACACGGTTTTAAAAAAATTTGGCAATTATACCAATTGATAAACCAAAGTTTCAATTTTAAGAATGTTTTTTAAATTTCGGTATACAGTGGTTGCGTCCAGCAGAGAAAGCATTTGCTACTGTTATAAAATTCTTCAATATGATTGGTTTATATATTTGGATTCACAAAAAACCAACGGTAAGAACCAATCTATTGAAGAATTTTAGAACAGTTGTAAAGCTGCTTTTTCTGCGGAACGCAGTCATTGATTTTTGATTGAGTTATGAGCAAAATCAAACTACTTTTATTTAATCCGCGATAACTGATCACTAACAAAAAGTTTTAGGAAATTAAAAAAAAGTTTTGTAGGGAAAATTTGAAGCTTTCACGTTAAAAAATAAAAAATTTTCACAAATTTTTTTAGGCACATGATAAGCCCACAAAATAAGAAGAAAATTTTCCATTTCATAGGATTTTCTATATACAAAAATTATCAAACTCATAAAAATTCAGAAGACATCTTTCACAAAAGTAAAGATTTTAATCTTTAAAATTCTCTCTTTACAAATTTAAATTCTATTTATTTTTAACGAAACTACAATTGCTTGAATTTTGAAGTAGCGCTACAAACTTTTGTTCCAACCCAATATATGTAGAAATATACAAAATATAAGTAGGGTAAACTAGGGTATTATGGCCATACGGAAAAGATGGCTATAGGCTATAATTTCTCCAATAATTGATAAATAGTGCATTTTTATAGTCATTCTTAAAGATAATCAACATTTACAATAGTTCATATGAGTACACTGTGTTCAAAATAACAATATTATAAATATTATCTAATATTTTTTCTTTCGACTATCTGCAAAGTTTTGCTCGTGTCTGCTAAAAACTGTTATAATGTCTAATAAATTACAGTTAAGCTGCCATAATCAGCATTACATACACAATAAAGGTACGTAAATTGCAATGTGACCTACAATTAATACTTTTATTTTCACTATTTATTTATAAATACTATGGCTATCTTTCTTAATATCATGGCCATCTTTTCCTTAAAAATCAGATAAGATGGCCAATGCATACTTTGTAATATTTTGATAAAATTAAAGTTCTGTTAAGTATTCTCTCTTTAATTTCGATAGTATTTGTTACTTTAAGCTTCAGTGAAAGTATAAATATACCAAATATTGTTAAAAAGTAACAAGAATAAATGTATGTTTTTTGCATTTTAAAAAACTATGGCCATCACACCCGAGTTTACCCTATAGAGAGTGGTACCCAACATATAGGAATATAGGTAGGTCTTTCAAAAAATGCGACCCACGAAGATAATCCCAAATCTTTGTGCTTGGGGATCAGAGGGGTCCATAAATATCTCCTAATTCTAGTATATCCCATTTCTAGTTTTCATTGGGCAGAGGTAGGGGTGGAAGGAGAAATGGATTCGAAAGGGTTGAATTATGGTCGCGAAACACGTGAGGCGGCTTTCGCGTAAGCTCGTTAATTGCGCGCGAACGCCGCTACGGAACAAAAGGGTACAAATAGATGCTTTTATGCGATATGGATTTCGCTCGTTCGCCGACCGGTGCCGGTGCTGGCGAGCTGTACGTGCGCGCATAAAATTCCGCAGAACAATCGCCCGCCAGAAGTAACTCTGTTCCATTCCTCCCCTCGCCCTCTATACTGTTCCTTTATTTCTCCGATTTTTTCGCGTGGCGCTCGTTTTTTTTTTTTTTCGAATTGACACGAGACGCGAAGGAGTTTTCGCGGTCATACATGATTCATCGTGCTTCGGATATTGGTTTTTAGGGAACGATCCGTTGAATTTTCACCTCTATAGAATAATTTTCTATTCTGTTTGCTGGTCCACTGATGTCTATGGATTTTTGATTTAGCTCAGAAGTCGAGAAATGGAAGTCGAGATTTGGGAGTTTGAAACCGAAGCGACTGGCGGCGAATTATATGTATATGGAATTATTTTTGTGTGCGATGAAGTTTAGAAAGTTCACCTGTTTTATTTTCTAGAGAGCGATCGGAATTGTGATTTATTTAAAACAATTCGAAATTCTATTTTAAATTCAAATTTTCCTAATGAAAAATGCATTCCACACTGGATAACAGTAACAGGTTTAATCATTAATACGATACGACATGGAGTCATTATTTCTCTTTGGTTATCTTTTACCACCCACCTCTTTTACCCAATTTATGAAAAGCGCGTAACTTCCGGTATATTTACTTGAAGAATACAAATTGAATCACGCTCGCAAACTAAACGTGCTGTGTTTCTGCAATTTACAAATTGCGTGACGTGCATATTCGTTCGTGTCAGATCAAAGTGCAGTGCAATAATCTTTTTAAACAGTCATCGCCAGTCGGGCGTAATTAAACCACGCTTTAATATTGCAATCGTAATCCACTCTGATTATCAACGATGTTGATCGACGTTTGCATAAAACAAATTTGGCGCAGTCATGATGTAAGAATATGGGTGTTTCCACTCTATAAAATTACTGATTTTTAGTTGAGACATTCTGCAGTTAAACACTGCACTGTGATGTACATGTCGTCGTAACGTCACGAGAGATTCTCAAGTAAAGGTGACTTTACACGGTCATTAATATTGATCAGTAACATCTATTGAATCAGTAATATCTACTGATAGTATCCTTGGTAGAAATATATACAGTTTTCCTAGATACCTATTCAGTTACTATCTAATATTACTGTATTCTCATTAATTGTGCCAATACTGAGTAGGAAATGGACAAGAACTTGAGAGTTTTATTCTGTCCATTTCACGAGCAGTTGACTTGTTTATTAATCAATTTATATCCATTATTTGTTGTGTTTCTATGCAGTAAATGGATTCAGATTTTACGCAAATTTTGTATGCAGTAACTGCAAACAAAGCGTTACATCCTGATTGGGATCCTAAGTACTTTTCCTTCTCAGTTACTAGACAGAAGTTGGTGTAACTGTTTAGTAACTGCTCAAAAAATGCATGAAATTTCTACCAGGGATGTCTCAATATATTTTTGACATTTTTACAACTTTACACGATCAGTATTATTGACGATATATTTCACTTTAGTATTATAATTCACTCTCATTTGCTTGTATTACGAGTTTCAATTGTTATATTGATATCACAGAGTCTAATTAAATATTACATATTTTCTATTTCACTTTAGTTTTACGTACAATATCTATGTGACGTGGATCCTAATGAAGCGATATTGATGCTCGAGACTCAAACTTCAGATCATTGTCAGTATTCTACGTCAGTCCATCAACATTAACCACGTACGATCAATAATATTGACAGTATTATTGACTGTGTAGGATCGGCTTGAAAGATTGGACACCGATTAGGGGCTCGCACATCGATCTTATTTTATGTTAAGCAGTCCTGAAAAATATGGCGGTCAATCAGAAGTTATCTAAAGAACTGCGCACAATCAATGGAATAGGGAACGGAGAACAGGACAAGAATTTTAACTTGACAGAAACTGTGTATTCCACATGGTTGAAATTCTTATTCTTTGCTACTTGTTCCTTGTTCCTTCGATTGTGCGCAGCCTCTTAGATAACTTCTGATTGTCTGCCATATTTTTCAAGACTGCTTAACATAAGATAAGATTGATGCATAAAATAGAATAAGATGCGTGGCTATCTCATTCTATCTTAAGCAGGTCCTGAAAAATATGGCAGATTAAATGTTTAGTATCCAATGTACTCTTACTTGAGGATCTCTAAACATCACTAGAGCTCTATATTTATAAAATTTTGTGTCCACGATGCGCTAGAAATTGGTCCAACATCTTGGACAAAGAAAGAATTAACAAATTACATTTGAACAGTTTGATCACATGATCAATGTGATTGATTACTTTCTTTCTCACATACACTGAAAAAAATTTCTAATTAAAAATGGATGAATCAAAATTTTCTGGTTAAATTTATTAGAATTCAGTTGAGATAACCGGAATTCTGGTTGATACAATATTTCTGGTAAAATCTACTAGAATTTTTATCAGAATAATTATATCAATCAGAATTCCAGTTATTTTAACTACAATTCTAGCAGATTTAATCAGAAAATTCTGATTCCATTTTCCACCAGAATTACCATTTAATCCAATCAGATCATTTTTCTCAGTGCAGCTTTCTAGCATCGTGGATACAAGGCTCAAAAGTAGCGCATTCCTCTTATCTGGAGTCAGCTTTTATCTACCGACAATCGTATTTTTCTATTGGCAAATTTCCACTTTTTACCTAATTAGTGTATCGTTCAATAAGCGCTTAGTAATTCTTTAATATATACTGAAAGAAAAGATTAGTTGCTGCAGCAAATTAGATAGTTAAATACGGCATAGCATTTTTTATTGGCTGCAGCAACCAATTAAAAATGCTATGCCATGTTTTACCATCTAATTTGTTGCAGCAACTAAAAATTGGCTGTTGCAGCCAATTAAAAATGCTATGCCATATTTTACCATCTAATTTGTCGCAGCAGCCAATCTTTTCTTTCAGTGTAGTTATTAGATTAAACATGGTGGTCATCTAAACATCACATCTCGTATATCTCCCTAGTAAATAAATATGCCTCACACAGAAAGCTTTGTTTTTTAATGTAAATATGATGCTCAGTACGGCGTCTACGTAAAAATATTTGGACTTTCTCATTTTGAAGACCACAATGAAATACAATCGAGTGGGAACACCTATATTGTTACACCGTGGGCGCAGTAAATGAATGCAGTCGCCTCAACGATATGTACAAAAACAAATTAAAGTGGCAGCTTACGGTTCTCCAAAGCCTCCACGCTTCTTTACCTCGAACAACGCAAATCGTATTACGAGGTAAGAACGCCGCGTTTCCATCGCAACCGTACCGTCGCGCTTTCGATCGCAATTTGCGGCGGACGCGACGCGACGCGACGCGTCCATTTATCCGCGTCAGGGCCGAAAGGGTTAAAGCGTCAGTCTTCCGCGGAATGATCTTGTGCAACGCGAACGTTACTCCCGTTCCTCCATGTACGAATGACACTCGCGTTATTAGGGATAATGATCCTGGCGTGTCGAGTAAGGATCAGTCGAGGACGCTATTTTGAAATAACGGAAGCCGGTAATCGCTTCGCGGAAAGTCGTTTCCCACTTTTCAGAGACGCCTTTTTTCCAATATGTGTATTTATATTCGTGTGTGTTACGTGTGCACATACACGACGCGTCTCTTACGAGAGCAGCAGCTCTCAAACTGACGTTATTTTCAAGCGAGTCCCGCCGCGAAATAAAAGGCGGCGAAAAAAATTTCTGGTTAAATTTATTGGAATTCAGTTGAGATCACCGGAATTCTGGTTGATACAATGTTTCTGGTAAAATCTACTAGAATTCTTATTTTTTTATCAGAATAATTATATCAATCAGAATTCTACTTTACTTTAACTACACTGAAAAAAAATATAGTCAATTTTAATAAATATTTAGTTGAATACATGCCAACTAAATATTTATTAAATATAAAGATATATTTATTTGATACAAGAAATGTTAATTTGATTTAACAATCATTTTTTTTACTAAACAAATATTTACTGTAAGTAAATATTTAGTTGGCAGTATTGAACTAAATATTTATTAAAATTTACTATATTTTATTCTCAGTGTAGAATTCTAGCAGATTTAACCAGGAAATTCTGATTCGTCCATTTTCCACCAGAATTATCATTTAATCCAACTAGATCATTTTTCTCAGTGCAATTTTATAGCATCGTTGACACAAAGCTCAAGAGTAGCTTTATTGCAGGTCGCATTATTAATTATGAATTTATATTTTATAGGGGATGTCGGAGAGAATTTATACTAATTCTTTATATATGCTGACTCCATTCACACATTTTTGAAAATTGAAGAATATTAATCAGGATTAAAATAGGAGACTCATTCAGTCAATGTATCAATTTTATCGAGGGGGTAATCACTAGCTGAAATATTGTCCCACAGATTACATGACATCATATAATTTCATCCGATTACAAGTAATTTTTTTCACTACACATGAAATCATTTGGTAAAATATACGAATTTATTTAATATCATACAATGATTTATCGTGATTGCATATGTAATTATCGGATTATACATAGAGATTTCATATGAATTTTATAATGATTTCGAGGACTCTGTCTCACGATTGCATTAAGTGGAATTTTATGGTTCGATTAAACAAGCGAAAAATTTATTTTAATTTATTTTGATTCTGTATTATAAACTTTTACTATAGAATTCAAAAATCTAATTCTCCAAATTATTCTCCCGATTTCTTAAAGAAGTCCTTATCGTACTAAAATTTTTGATTTAATCATTATATTGCATTATATTGCGAGTGTGTTATATTAGGTAATACTTTGGCATTTTATGTCTGAAGGCTTTTATGTGTACTTGAGCGCGGCGTATAAATAGTTTACGAAAAATATAGTTTTGTGTTACCTTCGAAGAACGAAGCTTTCGCAGAAGGCTGTTTTATCTTCGAGCTTGAGAGAGCGTAATCGCGATTTCGTTACGGAGAAAAGTGCGTCAAAGTCCTATTCGCCGAATCGACGGGGAAGAGCAGTGGCTTAGCAGTTTCGTTCTCGGTCAGCGTGTTCGTGTCGCAACTTCGTGTCGATGAGCGATTGGAACTTTCGAGAGATGTTTGCCAATAATGTGGAAGAGCTGTACTTTTCAGTTGTATCCACTTACATTTGCTTCGTGTTGCTATCCGCGTTCAAAATTAAATCAGTACGTATTCAGCATTTGCGGGAAACGGGGAAGGATTACAGAAAGTGCGATTTAGGAAGATAATTTTCTGGAATAAAGTAATTTCCAATTGTTACACAGTTAACATAAAAATGTTAATTTAACATAATGTGATTTTATTTGAATATTTTGTATTAAATTGATATTTAATATTCCTTAGTTAATAATAAAATGACACAGTTTACGATTAAGAGTGAACAAATAATATAAAAATAATGTAGTTTAAAAAAATAAATTCTAAATAAAAAATAAAATAAAATATGAATGTATGCGTTAATATATTATTTGTTTTAATTTTACTGAAAAAAAGACACCTTCACAATTTGTTTTCAAATATATATTTGTGTTTTGTAACTAATATTTATCTTGTGTTAAATAACAAAAATTTGAGTGGACCG
Organism: Trachymyrmex cornetzi; assembly: GCF_001594075.2. Taxonomy (NCBI): domain Eukaryota; kingdom Metazoa; phylum Arthropoda; class Insecta; order Hymenoptera; family Formicidae; genus Trachymyrmex; species Trachymyrmex cornetzi. The sequence continues at coordinate 849,536 of NW_017299190.1, forward strand.
TTGAGACACGTGAAGGGTGTTAGATTTAACACAAATTTTCCAACTGCATAGATTTGCTCCGTTTGATGAGATAAACTAATTTTTTGATCGGCAATCAGATCGAGTAGTAATTTAATCGCGATTTTCCCCGTCTTTAATTCAACGAAATTCAGTCGCTGAGACAAATAGAACACTCTGTATGTGACAAGAGGGTGAGGGAGGAGTGAATGTTCAAAATTGGGAAATGCGGGGAACAAGGAGGAAATGAAGGACAGGATGACAGAGGGGTTACGGAGGATGGGGTTTGTGGAATGGCGAAAGCCGCAAGAGAATCTTTTGACATTTCGACGAGAATCCCGACGAGAGATGTGTGCGTTGAGCTCGCGGCCGACGACGTCTGTCAACGCGTTCCCTGCTTTTCCCGTTCTTCCTCTCGTCTTCCTAAGAGAGATCACGGATGCATCAAATGGGAAAATGAAGTATTTTCTGCAAACTGCTGGATTTCTAGTCGTTTCGACACTGCGAAAATGCGAAAAGCGCGGCTAAAAGCGACACGCGATCTTCCGCGAAATTAAAACTCAATTCGAATGATAGGATTGTTGGACTTTAAATCGTCGGAATTTTAATGTGTCGTTGAGTTGTTTTTCCTCGTTTGTAATTTATCATCGTTTCGAATTTCTTCGTTTTAAAATGTAGAAGGTACACTGAGAGAAAAAAGATGGTTGCTATTACCATAGTTTAACTGTGAGATTTATAGTCATTTTTTTACACTTTGTATTTATAGTTGTTTTTATCATCCAAATATAGTTAATTGTGCTATTAATAATAGTCGTACACACTGCTTGAGAACCTTTTTTTTTAAAGATATTTTTTAGTTATTATTATCATATAAATGATAAAAATAAATTTAAAAAAATAGTTATAATTGCGATTTACTGAATAAAAATGTTTACTTTATTTACCAGTTATAGTTTGATATTTTACTATATTAATATTTAAAATTATAATAATTGATAGTACAATTTTTTCACGTTTAAGAGAACTGGTTATCATTACTAACATTATAACAACGATAACTACAAAATGAAATTCCTAACCATATATTTTATCAATTATGGTCACTAATACCAAACTTTTCTCTCAGTGTAAATGTATTCAAAATGTAATATAATAGAGTCTTGACTATAAGCATCTTTAATTTATTGAATTTTTTTGGAAATTTGTGGTCATCAAATTTAAAGGAAAACTAATAGAATATTAAAATTGTGTTATTTTTCAATAAAACTGTATTTTAATTTATCTTTTGTTAGATGCACTCTAAAAAATATGGATGAGGTTGACTATACGGTGTCTATATAATTCTCATTATGTTGGTGTGGATATAAACATGGTGGATTAAACATTATGGTTTTAAATCCACACTTTGGTATTGATATAAAGACCAAGGGCTCTAAATTCAATCTACAAGGATTAATATTAACCCTTACGTTACCATCTACAATTTGATGCCTCATCCATACCATCAAGGGTCACTTCAAATCTCTTCGTTTTTTCACCTCTTCAAAATAATTTAAAAAATCTCTAAAAATTCACCAACATACTTTCAACTTTCTAGAATAAATATTGACTCTTTATTTTGGAAAATAATAAAATGTACACTGAAAAAAAAATATAGTAAATTTTAATAAATATTTAGTTCAATACTGCCAATTAAACATTTACTTACAGTAAATAAATATTTGTTCAGTAAAAAAAAATGATTGTTAAATCAAATTAACATTTCTTGTATCAGATAAATATATCTTTATATTTAATAAATATTTAGTTGGCAGTATTCAACTAATTTTTTAAAATTGACTATATTTTTTTTCAGTGTAGTATTAATTTATAATTACCGAAAGACTCAAAGAAACTTGCACGAACAGGAATCGCTCGGTCACTAGTTACCCATATCAGTACGGTAAGGGTTAACACTAATACAATGAGAATTATATATAGACACCGTATAGTGTTTTAAATCCACATGGTGTTAAATTTATACTCATATTTTTTTAGAGTATATGGAAAGTTTACGTTAATTTGTGGAGAAGCTTTGTATTTTTGGTCAATAAATAGAAACGTATACGTGGAAATTTGTAATCCGATAATTCTTCTTTACGGTAAAATGATGATTTTGGTTGAATTAACAGGCTGACTCGACATTGTGAATTAATGATCCCGTGCGGTAGAATCACGGGACACCATCGTGATTATCCGCGATCGAGTTTCGATGGAAAATAACGTCGTACGCGCACCACCAACACGAATGTGAAACGGTGTATCGTCCGTTCTCACCGTCGCTAAAACCGGATCCCATCGATCTCGATGTTTCCGGCGGATGGACGTTTCGAATCTCTCGCGTAAGCGGACTCGTTATCATATCGCGATATCATCCGCCAATGGAAACCGCATATCCGAGAGAATGAGAGAGAAAGATATGGCGGAAAGAGAAAGAGATATATGTTTCAATGAACGGCTATCGTGAAACTTTTATATAGGTAGGTCAGAGATTTGAAAAAAGGACCGCGGCGCGAGTGGCAGTATGTAAAGTATATTTTGCCGCGGGGTCGGAAATTGCGTTTCCGAGATGTAGATACATATCGCTTCGTGATCTAGCAGCGCTATTCTTGTAAATCCTGGCCGCAAATGTTCCACGGCGGTGGAGTTACTGCTTTTCGGAAATGCCGAGGAGAAACACTGCCCACGCTCGAAGGGAAACTGCATACTGGAAAAAAGTCTGGTAACAGCTATAAAATGTATTTTGTTTGGTGCACGCATTTTGCTGCAGCATTTACCTAGTAAATATTATCAAATATCATAATAGTAATCAACCGCTTGGCAATAATTAGAAAGTAAGGTAATATTTAGGAAAGTAAAGTTAGCGTTTAATTAGTTTTGGTTATATTAACCGAACGTAATTAATTAATTAATTAATTAATTATTATTAACCAAATGTTTGATTGAAATTAATTAACTAAAGTAATTATAATCTAGATTATTTACTAGAAAAACCTGGAAGATCTGAAATTTTCGGGGAATTTCTTTCTTTAAAAATCAGAGATAGAATTTCATCACTCAGGAAAGTTGTGGGAATTTTACTTTTTATTTTCAATTGTGTCTTTTTTTGAAAACTTTTTTTTGGATAACTTTTTTCTTGATAATCCAAAATGTTGACAATCAGTTAGCAATAAGTATGACATACACATCCTCGTGTTTTCACATACATTTTCGTTGCCAGTTTTTATAAAAAAATTACAATAGAAAGAATAGTAGAAGATTCAGCAAAGTAGAGTAGTTCCGATATTACATTTTAGTATGCACGTCTTCCCTATATTATTTTATAAATTTCGCGGCTTCAATTGTAGAAAATGATAAATACTGCAGTCAAAAGTATATCTATTGTAATTAATCCTTATCTTTTATCAATTTTCAATATATACTTTATTTGCGTTGCTTGCACTCCAATTTTAGTTCTTCAGTTTAAAGTAGCGTTAAAAAAAGTCTAATCTTATCTGGAATTTTCAACAAAAATGGCTGAATAAAATCCAAGAACTTTTTGGGAATTTTTTTACAAGATTTTACAGTAAACACTCAGTTACCAAATTTTTTTCAGTGATGGTTAGATTTGGGAAAAAAGTAGCTGAATGATATACAAATTTTATACGCTCTAAAAAGAGTCTGGTAATAACTATCAAATATTGAATGAAATAATTTCAATCGAACGTTCGATTAATATAACTAAAAATAATTTTACTTTTTGAAATATTCAGTAATTACCAAACGGTTGGTGTGTTATATTACTATTTTTGTAATATCTATTAAATATTTAGAAAAGTAAAATTATTTTTCATTATACTAACCGAACGTGTGTGTATGTTTGATTGAAATTATTTCACTCAACGCTTGGTATTACCAGACTGTTTTCAGTGAAGAGAATACACGGAGGTGCAAAATAATCGATGTCGTTGTTTCCACGTTTCGCGGTCGATGATGCCGGATTTACCGTTACACGGAGACGCGAGGAACTTGACAGAATGCGTCATGGCTTACTAATTAGCAATGGAAAACGTATAAAGAAACGGCGGCGTGTACACGCCGGAGGCGTATTCGTTCACTCATTTCTATTTCTGTTAGGGATGACATCGAGTTCATCGCGAGTCATGTAAACGAGACGCGGATTCAAGCGAAGGAGGATTTACGAGCTCCGTAATTTACGTAGTAGATCGTTCCCTCGGATACTTCATTTTTACTAATTTTACGACCGTTAGATTCTTACTTTCCACGATGAACATGGTCGTTTCTTTCGTCCGGTTTCTTTTGCTTAATTATGTCTATAATTAAAAGGTGTCTCGTAACAAAAATGACTTGTGCCAGTAATAACTTTTACGACGCAGATGAGATTTTCTCTCGCTGGAAGTCAAAGTAAATATATCGCCGACGGTGCAATAAATATAATATTCTCTGCGGCGCAATTAATTTTTTCCTGCTCGACTCTTTCGATCCAAGAGAGACCGAGCTGTCAAACAGTGATTTCTCGCACGTGAAATAATTCCAATCAAATATTCGATTTTAATGTAACCAAAAAATAATTTTACTTTTTCTAAATATTTTGTTATTATTACATTGGTTGGCTACAATTATTGTGTTTGATAATATTTATTGAGTTTATTTATATATAAAAGTAAAATTATTTTTGTTTATATTAACCGAATGTTTGATTGGAATTATTTTACTCGATACTTGCTGCAATTTCATTTTTATAATTTTATAATATGAGCCGTTTATTTTGAAAGTGACCTAAGTCCATTAAAAAAAAAAAATGTTTATGGCAGCTAACTTCAAGTTGAACACGCTATTACAGTCAACAACAAAAAATTGACAAATGGACTTAGGCCACTTTCAAAATAAACGGCTCATATATTCTCTTTGTGTTTGTATCTCTGGCTCGTAGTCCTTCCAATTTCTGATTTTATTTTTACTCAATATTTGGTAGTTATTACCAGACTCTCTCTTTCTTAAGTGTGCAGCGATCTTTCGCCATCTTTCGCCATTAAATCTCGCGAATTGCAGAAGCGAATCGCGTTGCATAAAACCTTGACGCTCTGGCTTTCGTTATTTTCTGGAGGGGAGAACTTCGTTTCGTCTCTCTAAGGCGGAGCTCCGTTTAATCGCGAAACTTTCGCTTTTGCACGATAGGTAATTCTTTTAACGCGCGTGATGGAGCGTCACGTTTTCATTGTGCCCGTCGCGAAAGTTGCAGGTGCACGACGTAGATATCATTCGCTCATCGGCATTAAACCCGCATTTATGCCCGCATCACACTGGCGATTGGAGGTTGCGTTCGCGTTTGCATCTCTTGACGACAGAAAGAAACTACTAGCCAGTGTTGCCAGGTCTGTGTTGTCTGTTTGAAAGTTATCCCCGACACTGAAAGAAAAAGTTGGCTGAATATGGCACAGCATTTTTAATTGGTTGCAGCAGCCAATTTTTGGTTGTTTATAGCCTATCGAAATCTTCAAACAAAAAAAAACGCAACCAAAAATTGACTGCTGCAGCCAATTAAAAATGCTATTTTACCATCTAATTTGCTGCAGCAGCCAAGCTCTTCTTTCAATGCATATACAGGGTGTATCTGAAATAACGCCCATTAATCATACAGTACTATTCCTTATAAAAAACTAAGTCGAAAAGTCTTCTACACTATTTTGTAATTTTTGCAATAGTTAACGAGATATTAATTTCTAAAGATTGCTGAATAAACGGATAAAGATAAAATCGATGTATAGACAACAATTTTAAGACATCTTTCAGTGTTCTTTGTGAAATATTTTGAAAATGTTTCTTAAAGAACATTTTGCTTATTGGGCAACTAAAAAAAAATTTTGCAAAAATTGCAAAATGGTAGGACTTTTCGACTTGGTTTTTTATTAAGAATGACACTATATGATTAGTGGGCGTTATTTCAGATACATCCTATATATTACAATTTTCTGAATATTTTAGCACTCTGAGAAAAATAGTCTGGTTGAATTAAATAGTAATTCTGTTGGAAAATGGACGAATCAGAATTTTCTGGTTGAGTCTACCAAAATTCTAATAAATTTAACCAGAAAATTCTGATTCGTCCATTTCTAACCAGAAATTTTTTCAGTGCAGTAATTTGGATATTTTTCTCCCAAAGAGTTCCCCAAAAATTCTCCAAAACCTTTTGTATACCTCCAAAAAAATCCTTTGGTGGAAAGGAACAATCTAGAGGAAAGTCCGCCAACGTATCTGTCAACGGCAGCTATTTTCTGATTGGCGAATAGAAGCAAATTCGAAAGTAGATGTAATCTCCAATCGCTGGTGTGATACGGGTATTAGGGATAGCGCAAAAACGTTTTCCGGAATCGTGTAACTCCTCGTTGTTCCGGTTGTGTGCGTGGCTTTGTTCTCGTTTGTTGTACGTCCAATGCGCGTGTTTGCACGGTCATTTTCCGAGTATCATTTATATAGTTGTCTTATAGCTCGCTCGTTATTGTCAATAATTGATGCAGTCGTGGGCGATGACCTAATGGTGAGACTGCAAACGTTCTGATTATATAGGGTGACTTCCGGGAAACTTGTGTATATATAATGACAGATATGGATTCCGAGGCGACTTTTCCATCGGCAGAACGGAAATTTAATTATTAAAGTACTTAATATTACAAATTAAAATTATTGTACGTCACTCACAACTTTTCTTTTCGAAGGAAGAAGAAAAATTTCAAAGAATTCCTCCACGAAATCGAATAACAGGATTTTTTAAGTGATTATTTTTGAAATCGCGATAAGGCAATAGTCGACTTGTGTAAGAAGAATTTTAATTTTAAGGAAGTTATTCCCAACTTGATTTTAGGTTAATTCTACGAAAGAGAAAGAGTTGCCTTTTAATGGAGTGAAAGGAGGTAGGTTCTCCTCGATAGAAAATTACTCGGGGCATTTTCTTTTATCAGTATTCCACGCAAGTGTGGCTTCCAACGAAAAGGGTTATTCGGGTGCCTTTGCCCTTTAAATCGTGTCTTCAACGTCGAAAAGACGAAGGAAATTATCCCTTTTCACGTCGCGCGAGCTCCGCTCAACTTTGCGGGGTAACTTTATCGAGTTGCCGCGAAACTTTCAGTTGTCTCGCGGGTGAAATCGCATTCTAGGAATCGTACAATGCAACCGTTTCTTTTCTCGCCGCTGCACCGCATACGCAAATCCTGCCAATTTGAAACGCGCGCTGCCGCGTGTGTCTGTAAAGATGCGACTGTGAAAACGCGCGCACTCTCACATGCACGCAGATGCTTGCTTACGTGCATATGCATTGTATTATTGATCGGAAAATTAATGGCGCATCCGCGGGTAGCGCGGCATGCTTTTATCGTTTGAAAGAACGCAATTTAATTTCCGCGTGAAGATTTATGACGTTAAGGGCGTTTTTACAGCGGACGCTCTCCTGAAATCACAGAATTCGCAAGCCGAACGTTTTCTCGAATTTAAGAATTTAAGAATCTAACGATTTCGAGCTTTAAAGATGTATCTGACGTACAGTCGCTCCCAAAAGTTTCAAGTTAGAAATCTATTAATATTTACACTCTTTATATAAATTAGATACAAAACAGTTGTATGAGTAACATCGTATTTTTGTTCAATAATACCTTTTTGTAGTTTATTTATTTGTATTTGTTGTTATTCTTTATTGTTATAACACTTCAACTTAAAAAGTGACAAAAGTCTCGATTTCTTTAAGAAACATTTTTTAAATATTCAACATAATTTATGCAAAGCTTCATTGCAATTCTCTGATTAGTTAGTCTGCAAATAAACAAATACGAAAAGAATTTACTTATTTACTTTGGATAAATCATTTTAAATACTTAAAAGATTTTTCCTAAAAAATTGAAATATTTATCATTTTTTAGTTAAATATTATAAGAATGAAAAATAATATATGCACAGTGAATAAACTACAAAAAGGTGTTAATTAAAAATATGGTGTTACTCGCACAACTATTTCGCATAAACACACTTTCAACTTTAAATTTTTGATAGGGACTGTATATATGTCATGCAGATACATCTTTAACTTAAAGCAACCCTGACTGTAATTTTCTCTCGATAATTGTAGACCTAAATCGAAGACGTAGCTCTTCAGAATGATCGTTTTATATTATAGACGCTGAAGAAATTAAAACAAGAAGGCAATATTACGGAGGACTTTGTTTTTGAGCAGAAGAGAGAGATTATTAAATTACAACAAAGTTGGAATTATATAATGGGTATAAAGATTAAATGTAAAATTAAAATTGTTTGGTATAATTAAAATAAAAATTCGAAACTCGAACTAGAATTATTTCGCGTAGAAAAATGAATTCTTGCAGATCTTTTTTTCATTATATAAAAGATCTTAATACAGATACTTGTTCTGCGTGTCACGCAAATGTTTTCATTATTAATGTTTCGCTTGTGTAACATAGACGAGTCCTCTTTCTTCCTCCTCCTCCTCCTCTCAAACGGCTATTTGTATTCTGGGTTAAAACACAATGCTATTCTTCAAGTTAATTTATTTTCAGGATAATTCAACTTTCCGAGAAGCTGCGACCTACCTATACGAGTAAGCCGCGCACGCTTTCTATCTAACCGTATCGACGCCTTACGTTTTCTCGTCCCAAATGTTTTAACGACGCTCTTTACTCGCCGCGCTCTATTGTGCGAATTCTGGCAAGCGTGACCGGCATGTAACCGCGCACGCGAGCGAATGGCGTAACGCTCAGGTAAAACTGCCTTCCGAGAAGCTGATAATGCGTCCCTACTTCCTCTTACCGCCACCTGCGCCGGTCCCTCGGTCTCTGCGTGCACCGGGTGTTTCGATTGCTGCCCGCAAGTCGGCGGCATTAACCATTGAAACGACGATACAATCTCGACGAGGTCAATTTGCGACGTCGCAAAGGGAAGGTATAGGCGATTAAATAATTAACGCGCGCACACCGGTGTCACGCCTTTGCCGTTGTGCATCCTCGCGCCACCCCTTTGAACCTCACGCGACTTCGACGGCACCCGGTATGGCGCGATGACAAAGTTAACGCATTAGCATAATGCTCGAGTTAAATATTAATGAGTTCAAGTGAATCGCCTCGTTTTAATTCAGCGAGAAATTAGCAAAAGATCCCGATGAGTGATTATGATCAGCTGGCTCGGTTAATGGGAAGAGGGGGAGTTCAGCGCCGCGGGCGTTGGAGGGAGGGAGGCGAAGAAGATACGATACGGGGCGTATATGTGCGAAATGTCGCTCGTTCTAGGAAACGTTACCGCTTACCGGGAAATGCAACGTGTATGCAGAAACGCAGGTGCACCCGACGAGGTGGATGGGGCGGCGGGGGTGTAAGAGGATGCGCGAGAGAGCCCTGGTCGAAGCTCTGTTCCCTTATGTATATGCGATAAATTTACGTCGCGAGGAGTAGATCGCGCTTATCTTGTCGCGTGAAATTTTATTTCGGAAACATTCGATCCCGAAGCGCCCGAAGATTCGTTCGGCCCGGTTTGGCCTGAAAGCTTCTTAAATTGAAATGTGGTCGAAGTTCCATTTAGAGCTCGGTGGATCGTTAAAGTAACCTTCCGCCAACAACGTGAAATTTTCGATCACAGTCTGCAATTATCTGAGGCATTAAAGTCCATAACAGATTTTTCGATTATTCTGGACTTTATAAAAGTCTGAAAACATTCTTGCGAAATCTTTGATAATAAATTTTTATCATAACGAAAGCCGGGCGTTTCTTTTTTTATAAATTTAAATGTAAGAGTTTTGAAAAAACGTAATATGATAAAAGTAAAAATTCATAACTTTTAAAGGAGTGAATGAACAAAAATCCTTTTAGGTTATAATATTTTAGAAAAAAAAAAAATAGTATAATGATGTTGACTTGAAAAGATTGAAATATTTGAGCACCAAGAAATGAAAATTTTTATGAGTAAAAAAATATAGTTTTTATTAGAAAAAAGTAATAAAATCACTTTTAGCGGAGTAATTATTAAATTTCTTTTATTTTAATCAAAATGAATACAAAGATTTCAAAATATTATATGTCATAGTTTGTACAATCGATGCTTTCCCTTATCGATTTGCCGTATAAGGCACAGTACGTAGTTTTCCTATCATTTTGTCAGATAAAATGAATATTTTTTGCGTTTCTCTAATTTACCAAATCTTTCTAGAGGAGTTTCTTTTTCAATTTCGAGTGTTTCATGAATTATGTATGTCTGATGTAGCTTCGCAAATATTGCAATATCAGTGAAGGAATGATATAAAGCACTGAAAATCTATTTTAAAAGCAAAATCTTTGTGTACTTATTAAAATTAGCATCAAAAAGATGTAAAACACGAGAGAAATCTGCAATCAGTTGCTGAGGGCACAGGTACGATTTTGATTTGTTTTTGCAACGAAACAAACAATTGGATACTATCGTCTTTGTATACACATAATCTCAAATTGTCAACATCATCAAATTTTTTTAAGAAGGCGATACCGAAGCCTTATTTATTCGTTTTCGTAAAATTCACAAAAAGGACTGATTGTAAAATCTCACATTGTAGAAGATTAAGAGGACTTTTTTCGCCATGTATTCGGTCTGATGGTTTGTCGCAGTCGACAAGTCACGACTTTTCCAGACAATTCATTTGTTAATACCTTTAACTAAAACCAAACAATCAGAGTCATCATTATAGAGTGAAATATAAAAAATATATATATTTATGAATATTAATAGATAATACTTGTACATGCAGCGTAGATATTGAATAAATAATTAAAGAGAAGAAAAATAAGTTTTTATATCAAAAGTTATTGAACTTGATTTTTATATATTATTATATAGGAAATTTTGTTTTGAAAACATTCGATCCCGAAATATCCAAAGATTCGTTTTGGCTTGAAGGTCTGAAGTCTGAAATCTTTTAAATTAGAATGTAGTTGGAGTTTCACTTAAAACTTGGTGGGTGTTTCCTTTAATCTTTTTTAAATCTCTTCACTTACATGTAAGTTCTCCGAATGTATGTTTTTCCGCGTACACGTGAAAGGTTGCGCGACACGCATATCCGTGTATATTCAGATCTATTGTTTGTAGGGTTGGACTATTAAAAGATATAAATGACCGGGAATGTTCCCTGAGGGACAGACATTTCTTCTTGCAGAATAATAGTACAATATCAAGTTATACTATGAGAAGACTGCGTGCAAAGTTAAAGTGACCCTATACGGTCAATAATACTGATCAGTAATATTGAATTAGTAATACTATGTATCAATATTTTTACAACCTTACACGATCAGTATTATTGACGATATACTTACTTCACTTTAGTTTTACGTACATTATCTATTGCACTGTGACATGAATCCTAATAAAACGATACTGATGTTTGAGAATCAAAATCCTGATCACCGTCATTCTATGTCAATCCATCAATATTAACCACACACAATCAATAATACTGTCAGTATTTTTAGTATTGACCGTGTAGGGTCACTTTTAAAATAATTTTATATTGAAAGACAATATATTCTTGATAGTAGACTCTACTTGAGGCTCTTTCACTCTGAGAGAAATGTTTTGTACCAATAACCAAAGTTTTGTTACTGACACAAAAACCATTTGTTGATATATGATCAATCAAACCGTTGGTTACCACGACAATATTAATTTGTTGAATTTGTTAACTAAACTGATCATTTAATGGTACAAAATTGTTTTGTATGATGTTTATAGATCTTTTGTAATTAGAAATAGAACATTTTTTTACCGGAACAAAATGAATAATATATAAGTATCTCTCACTTTCTACAGAGTGATTATGTTTGGCGTTTTTGAATTTCCTTAGCTTAGCAAAAATATACATAGATTTAGAGCAATTGAGATTACTAATCGCTCTGAAAAAATAGTTACCATGATTGATCATGGTGTGGCGGGAACCGAGAAGTCCACGAGATTAGTCTCTAATCGTCTCGGCTTTCTAGAGGTAGACGTTGAATTTCTCTTACGAGAAGA
>NW_017299190.1:861694-897470 GCF_001594075.2 Trachymyrmex cornetzi
GCAACCAAATTTTACATTGGTATTTACAAAACGTGAGTAACCAAATAAATTTGTACTGTTAAATAAAAAAATTTTGTTCATCTTACAAAAAAATATTGGGTTTTATAATTTTAACAAAGTAATGCAATGATAATCGGCCATTTGTGAATAATTCTCTTTTTTTGTTACCAATACTATATCTTTTCTCTCAGTGCAACATACGCAAAGTATACATAAATTATCGTCTTAGTGTTACAATAGAACAGTCACTGCAGGTTGTTTTTCAAATACTACAGCATGCGTCGAATAATATCAATTTTCTTGCAGTAGCTCTGTTTTGTTATACGATCGTTTCCCGTGTACGTTTTGCTTATTGATAATACGATAAAAGGTATGTATAGTTCCAGATGACGTCATTCAGAGAATAACGTAAAAATGGAGCACTATTGTTAATTGTCTTCGTGTGGCTGTAGTTAATTAATTACGCATACTCTATACATTTCATATACTTTTTAATCGGAATATAATCGAGACGCGCGTATTAAAACTAATTGAATTTATGTGAGCACTTTTAGGCTACAATCCGGAAATCCGGGGATTTCAGTATGTCCGGATTAAACTTCTGTTGAACAAAAATCGCTCGGACCGAAACTCGTGAGCGAACAGTTGACACGAGTGACAAATCCGCCAATGATGAACCGACGAATGAAGATCGAACGAACGAGTATATATACCGGAGGTTTCAATATTCCATCGTTAAAAGCCGTCGTGTTTGTCGTTGAAACGTCAATCGGTATTATCAAAGATTAATTTTATTCGCTAAGTGCGCGGTATGTGTATCTGGTATAGAAATCCCATCAAAACCAATCTCGTAAAAATATGTATGCAATTCGCTGATTTGTCGCAGTCGATAAACCGCCATTTTTCCGAACAATCCACTTTTTCTGCCTTTAAATAGTCCGAACGATTTGAATCACTACTTTGTGTATGAAACACACAAAAAGAGGTTTACGAATGTTAACAGATAATATTTGTACACGCGTAAATATTAAATAAATATTTAGAGAGGAGAAAATGTAATTTTTTATATATCGAGCTGTTGAATTTAATTTATACAGATATTTTTATTAATTATAAATTTTTTATATATATTTTTATTACATCGCTCTCCTGCAAGAAAAATGATAAATGTTGAAATTTTTCGAATTTTGTATTATCAGCGGATTGTATTTTAAATACATTGATTTTTAATTAGGAAAAATGATATAAGTTGAATTCAAATTATACTTTCCAAAGAAATATGATACAAATGAAAATAGAGATAATTTTTAGGGGTAACGTAACAAAATTAATATCTATGTTACTTTTAAAAAACTTGAAACAAGCAAAATGATTAGCTCTAAGTTAACTTATATTTAATACTGCCGTAATAAATAATTAATTTTAAAATAATTTTCTTTTCTCTTTCTCCTGAACAATTTTATGCTTTTTTATTTATATCATTTTCATTACGATACGTATTTACTCTTTTTATATTTATTGTTACGTTAATTTACTCTTTCACTCTTAAAAATTACCATTATTATCATTATTATATGATGACGTGATCTATTTCTATTATATGTCCATTGATTTATTTCACGCGGTGTAATAGAACACGTTCTTCCTCTCTCTTTTTGCCTTTCATTGTTAAAACACTCGAATGAGGCGAGAAATCATCTTCTATCACGCTTGATCGAATATTAATTTCCGTCTCTTCTCACTCGATCCGTACTCTCGGCCGAACTACTTCGCGAACATAATCCTCTCAGATAGCTTTACTGTATAACTTGGAGGAGCTCCATAATGAGCTTCGTTGTGCCCCTTTCTCCTCGATTTCTCAACAAGCTTTGACACACGTTGCCTTAATATCCGGATCTTCGAGTTCGACTTCGCGTAATCCGTTATAGAAAGAGATCCTCGCAGATAGGGTTACCAGCCACTCAGTCAACACAAACTAAAAGTAACGTAACATATTTATGTTGTGTTATTTTTTGTTGTGTCGACTGGCGTTTCTTTTGAAGTAGGGAGACCCAGGCACAAAAATTTAAATTCTTATAAGTACTTTTAAATATAAGATTTTATGTATCATTTTTTTGATGTAATTAAAGAACTATGTATATTTATAAAAATGCAGTATATATTTGATGAATATATATTGATTTTTGAGGGAAAAATAAAAATGTATTTTTATTTTTGTCTGATGGTGTAAATGATGGATACAAAAAGTAGATTTATTCAAGAAATAATGATAAAAATTTAAAACGGTTAACTTACACAATTTTAGCATAGTCATCGAATATAATAAAATATAATTACAATATAATAATTATAATTAATAGAATAAAAAATCCATAAATAAACTTCTACTGATCAGTGTGAATATAGATAGAATACAAAACTTATGAAGGTAAAACAAAATTAATTGTTTAGACTTATAAGTTATTATTCTAGTGCATGTGTGATCTGTGGTATCTCAAACACACTTAATATATATATATATATATATATGGAAAACGGCGAAATATATATATATGTATATAAAAAAAATAAGTGATGATTATTTGTAACGTAATAAAATGAGAAAAGATGTACAGAAAATGCATCTGATCTTTAATATTATATACATATATCTTTTATTACAAAGATAATATTAAAGCATTTCTAAATGATTAAAAATTACTTTTACACCACAAAAACCATTAACGGTGTATATGCGTCCCGAGACAACGGAGTTTAATTACTATCACCTAGATGCGAAGTGTGGGTAACAAAGTAACAATCGTATAATACCTGTTATATTACTGTAAACACTCTGGATTACCCTATAATACCCCAGTTTCTCTTAGAGTGCTTTTTTTGAGGTCGTAAATCTTCTAATTATTAAAGTTTAATTAAAGTTTTAAAATTAATAAAAATTGTCAATGAAAATTATGTTTTAAAAATTTCATTTTATTAAATATCTACATTTAACGCATAAAAAAATTATACTCCCTCCTTCCGCTACTGCATTGAAAAAAAATATAATCAATTTTAATAAATATTTAGTTGAATACTGCCAACTAAATATTTATTAAATATAAAGATATATTTATTTGATACAAGAAATATTAATTTGATTTAACAATCTTTTTTTTTACTGAACGAATATTTATTTACGGTAAGTAAATGTTTAGTTGGCAGTATTGAACTAAATATTTATTAAAATTGACTATATTTTTTTCTCAGTGTGGATACATCATTATCTTTTTTTAACAAGGGTGCGTATTCTTTTTTCGTGATTCAAATATGGTAATCCTATTCGCAGGTATATAATATGTACGAAAATGCGCTTTCTTTAACGCAGCTGTTAACTATCGTAAGCGCCAAGAAGTTTCTAAACTTCGTGATTATTTTCCTCGGTCTCTAGAATAATTTTCAATGGATGTAGACGTGTTGTCGAGCTCGTCGAACGCGTGTGCAAAAACAAATATTTTTATATTTACGTAATATTCCTCGAATCCTATCTATAATTCATGATTTGTCGCGATTTGCATTTGTATATGTAAAATATTCTGTCTTCTGCGTATCTCTTATTTCTGGAGCGCGTAAAACCGTATGCGCGATTCCTTTCATCCTCGCTTCGTCCTCGCTTTGTTCCTTCGAACAATAAAATCCTCTTGAATGTGTCCTTTTGTATCTCTCTTCCGGAACATACTAAAGCTTTTTTTTTTTCTGTGCAAAGAGAGTGTGTCTTATATTAAACGTTATGCAATCCCCAGGAGTCCATTATCTAGTGCGGATAAAATTCCGAATAGAGGTATTATTAATCTTCCGGGCTCTTCGCGTTCCTTTTTGGAGGGTAAAGAATTGAGAAAGCGTGCGAGACATTTATTATCTTTTAAACCGTTAGTTTTAATCGAATAAAAATCATATTCGCGATATATTAAAGTCACTTACAGGTCAAATAGGATTTTTTTTTCAGAAATAAAACAGCATTAATTCGAGGTTATGAAGTAAAAATCAAAACAGAGGACCTTCATTAAGGTAATTAATGATCGCATTAGGTGTCGGGGGAAAAAGATCTTTATGGAAGTGCGGAAATGTCGAGTCGATATCTCCGGAGGGGGAAGGGGGGGGGGGCTTAATGAATGACGAGGAAACTCGCCTTTGGTGTGTAAAGCGCTCTGAAAAATGGGTTGACTTTTACCGGGAAGTGGGGGGGGTGTAGGCGGTCATTACTGGCCCGCTGGTAATTACAGGGTGTCGCCTCGTAAAACTGCCTCTGTGAACTTTTAATGTAGACGTAAACGTAACGGCCCCCGTGTCTTCTCTTGTACTCCCCAATATGTTCCGCGGGAAATTGGTGTCCGAAGCTGCTGAATTATGCGAAAACGGCTTTAAGCTCGTTATCCGCGCCTCGAAAATCTTCCGCGGAAAATAGAGGTTTCGCCGAGTGCAGCACTTTTTGATCTTCCTTGCTAACATATAAAACGGCTTGGTTGGGGATTACATCGCGTTTGTTATTGAGGGTTTATATTATTTATTTATTAATCGATATACTTATTATTACTGTTTATAAGTTTTTCGGACATTCTCAAAAATAAATAAATAAAACACTATGTGTGTAATTGTTTTATTTGGTAACGTAACTACAATAATTTGATCTTTTTAATTATAAATAAAATAAAAATATGTCACAGGTTGTGATATATTGCTTAAAAAATTAAAATTTTTTCTCATAAAAATTTTCCTTTTTGATTTTATTACAGCTTCATATTTTAGATATTTTGTTAATTAATTTTTCATATATATTTAATAAATATTTCTCTCGAGACACTTCGAAGGATATTGTATTGAGAATTGTAATTAATAGTAGATCCACTATCGCATCCTGGGAAATTTTTTGATGAAAAAAGTATAAGTTTTTGAGATAGTATATCAAATTGTGACAGATATATTTGTTATTTTACATTGAAAGAAAGATTTTGTTGAAGTCTTTCAAAATTTAGTTTGACAGATCTGAAAATAATTTTGTTGGATTATCAAAATTATTATGTAGGACATTCAAACGTAACGAATATAATGTTGGAAATAGTTTTGACCTTTTAACCAACTTACCTAAGTGTCCTACATAATTATTTTGATGACCTATATTTATTTATTTTCAGATTTATGTGTAGCTAAATTTTTAGATATTTTAATAAAATCGTTCTTTCCACATATAGTTAAAAAAAAATCAAATTATGTCATTAAAATAATAACGAATATTTATGTATAATATGTACATAAATATAAAAATTTGTCTTTTGATTGTTTAAAATGATTTTTACAAAGATCTTTTGAAGGAATTTTTAAAATTTTTCTAGACTCACGTTAATCTTTTTACATATTAATATTTATTATATCGTATTACATATCACTGTTGGATATCAAAGAAGCAATGATAACTCAATCTTTTGAGTTAAATAAAACATTTTGTTATTTTTTATTATAGTTAATTTCGAAGAAAACGTCTGTAATAACATATGTACTTAGCTAGTGAATAATAAACTAAATTTTTGGGTCGAATTCAATACATTTTCTTAAATTAAATTATTTAGCTTCATTGTTTTAGTTAAATTAATAACGTATTGAGCAGCAGTGGCGGCCTATACGGAAATGATTAAAAATAACTCAAATTGTATAATTTAGCATTATGAATTTAACAGTGATGTATAAATTATTATTGTAATAATCCCCGCACGTGAATGTTTAACAAGTTATTTATATTGAAAATTCACGCGTTCAGTGGTTAATCGACTGTCAATACTGCCACGTGAAATTCGTGAAACTTGAATTGAATATACGGTACGGGGATATCGAAAGGGTTAATCCAGTCGGAGAATTGCTGTCCTCGTCCTTAACGGTACTGTTGTAACACTTTCATAAGAACGCGATCGTTCGCGAACGCGCGCGCACGCTATTGCGGGGGCGTAGTTCGAATTACGTTTGGAAAGTTCGGAAATCGTCGTCGTTTCGGAGTTTCGACTACGCTGTTACCGGCCTTAACTTTTCCCATTGTCGGCCAATCGTCAGCGCGAGCAAGAAACTGCGGCGAGTCCACGTCGGAGCGGGGATGCAATGGGGGTTTACTGCAGGCTACTCGTTGTTCTGGACTGTAAAAAGGAAACTAAACGAGTTCGTTCTCCAGCGAAATTTGACAAAACTGTCTATTATCAACTTCGAGTTAGAGGAGCAAAAAAACAGAACTTATAAACTGGATGAATGAAAAATATCCTAATCAAATATAAAATGTGTGAAATAAAAATAAGTATAAATTCACTGTTAGATATTCAAGAAGCAATGATAATACAATCCTTCGAATTCTAAAAAAAATTACGTTTATTATTTTTAACTTCCATATTGTTATTATTCTTTATCGTTTTTATTATTGCTATTATTGTATGTGTTAAAATGTAAATTAATCCATTTCTGTGATTAGTTTCACAGTATAAATAATGTCCATATTAATGTATTCATTTAGTAAATAATAAACTTTCAGGTCAAATTTAATACATTTTGAATTAAATTGTTTAAGTCTAGTTTTAATTAACGCCATATTAAGTAAACAATGTTGATCTATAAAAATTATTAAAAATAACTCAAATTGCGTATAATTTGACATTATAAATTTAGTGTACAGCGAAAGGAAGATGATATTCCTAAAAAAAAAATTACTAATTCAGTATTATTTTCGTGACTTTTATAAAGTATTGCTTTTATCCACTTTTTATAAAATATGTATAAAATATGTATGTGTAAAATAGTTAAAATATAACAGGAATATAACAGAATAATAAAAAATTTCTAAATATATAATTCGACGCAAAATATAGATATAGTATAAAAAATGTAATGATACAAATGCAACGCAAATATGAAAAAATTAATAAAATGTATAACTGTATGGAGTGTCTGTGTTTGAAGTTACACGTTTGACATACACGATTTCCAATAGGCATCGATTGAAATTGGATTCGACCGAAATTCTGTGGGCGTCGTTTCGGCGTTTTGCAGTTCGAGAGTCGGCCGCGTGCTCGTCCCAAATGACGACCGGTCTAATAATGGCCTTTCAATTGAGCTCGCGAGAGCAGATTTCCTCGCGTTATTTGAGTTCGCAGCGCGTAACGGAGAAATTTCGGTGTTCAACTTGCTTGCTTCGCACGCCCCATTGTGTTACGGTTAATAGCTCGCGGCTTTATGAACATCCGTGTTACAATCGCGTCGCCCAACACACGAGCCGGTGGACATTAGTGCACTCGCGCATTTACCTTCTACATGGTGCTCCAATAGAAATCTCTCGAACTCGTCGGCAACATTCTGAAAAGATACTGAGAAGAAACGAAAAAAATCTAAAAATATCACATGCAAATTATATATGAATGCATTTATTGACTTATCATTTATATCTTTTGATTTATTAAATTGCTTTTTAATTTATTAATTTATTAAGGAAAATTAAAAAAAAGTTTGATAATAGTTATCAAATGTATTTTTTTTAACATGAACATTGGTGCAATATTTAATATTACCAAACATAACAATACTATCTAATTATTTTATAATTATACTGAAAAAAATTACTGAATTTTGTTAAATATTTGAATAGTACCTACTAACGAAATATTTACTAAACGTAAGTATATATATTACTTTAATTTAAGTATAATTTTTTTTGTTTCGAATAAATATTTATTTCTGTAAGTAAATATTTCGTTAGTACTGTTTAAACACATATTTAATAAAATTCAGTAAATTATGTTTTCAATTCATGAAAGTACAATATAATATTTAAAAAAGTAAAATTAACTTTTAATTGATTTTATATGAACCAGGCGTTTAATTAAAATTGTTTCACCAAAGCTTTAATTAGACTTGATTATTATTACCAGATTTTTTTTCAGTGTGAATAAATAATAAAAGACTTTTTTTTTATCACATCACCGACAACGTGAAGTCTTTAAATGTGTCATCGATATTTGTGAATTCTGGTAGATAAATTAAATCTGCAAAAAATAAGTAAAATACAATTTGGCTTTTATGATAATAAGAACTCGTTGTTAAAACCTTAAAAAATTATTTTAGATTTTTATGTGATCCGGAACAATAAAAAAGTTTACTGTTTCTCGAAGACTCCTAATCGCTAACAGAAGCAACTTCATTTCATGTTAAAGATCAGTTCGTCTTTTATTTCTTTTTGATTACACAAAACACATTACTTTGCAAATTAGCTTGTTCAGTGGATCACAGAAAGGCTGCAACACTTCTTTTTCGATGGATTTCAGAATGCAGTCTGTTCACCGGAGCGATTGATTCTTACGACGGATCTAATCATCTATCGTTCACCGCTCTGAGCAAAACTGGATTCTGAAATGCGTCGAAAAAAAGTGTCGCAACGGTTGGAACCTTCTTGTGACCCACTCTACGTTGTCCTATGTACACCCGCATTTGTACCTACATTATTTGATATATGTAGTATTTTACGAGCTGTATTTGTCAGGCTGCGGTACACAACACACCGCAATTCCATGTTAGCGTTCTGAATAAATTCCACGATGCGGTCCAGTGAAAATCTTTCACGGGGCCACCCGGTATGTATGTGCATTTTAGCTGCGCGCATCTCGTCCGCAGATTAGGACGAGAGCCCCGCGTTTATGCGGCATGGAATCCCACGCTTTCTCGAAGTTGTCAAGCGCGGATGCATAATTCTGCAGCTTGGTATACGGGAAAGCGGCGGTAAATACACGAATTCTGCGGAATCCCGGCGCAATTCCTCATTCGCGTCCCTTCTCCCTTCCACCCCCCTCCGCCCCTTCATCCCGGAGATCCGGGAGGAGAAAGTCCATCATGTTCGCGCGGACTCGTTATCGGTAATCTGTTATTACACCGCGAGTGGCAGTTTTGCTTGGGCTCTCCGTCGAAGTTGCACGAGGTGCACGTTTTCGATCTCTTGCGTGTAATTTAACTTGCTCTTCAGTAGTAACCCTTCATTACGTTAGACATGTGAACCGTAGTAAAATTTGCAACAAGTATATGATTGTATCAACCAGCATATCTTCTTTCTCTTCCTCTCGGTTTACGTAAAAAAGGAAATTTTTGATTATTTATATTTTCGTATTACATTTTATATTATTTATTGATTTATTTGTATCATCTCATATTGTATTTTTATTCTTTATTTAGTTATTTGCATCATTGAACTTTGGCCATTAAAATCCTAGGTAAACAAGGCTTCAACATGGAGTTAATTAGGTTGGAGATAAAATCCTTGGAGAAAACAAGAGTTTGGGTATTCAGATAAATGTGGTGGTAATATTTAACTTTTTATTGCAGAGTATACAGGCTTTCGTGTGCTTTACGTGGTCCACCCTATGCACCTCTGCAATGCCGCCATATTTGTCTCGTGAAAAGATTACGGAGTGTTCGAGCTCTTACTCTCTAAATGTGTTTGTACCAATGCAATTAAACTTTAATCTTCGTGTTCGACTCTTCATCTTTTTCTAGTTCTTAGAAATTCTTAGAAAAACATGAAGTTGAACCGAGATTAAACTTCTACATCGGTAGAAACGAGCGTAAGTTAGGTTATTTTGCCGCCATTTTAGTTTCTTACGAGTATACCCAATATGGTTACCGATTAGATGACTAAATCACGTGATCACCGCACTATTTTAGTTCTTTATAGGCCTGTTCTTTTTGGCTGAACTTTTGCACCAGTTCATCTTTCTTCCTCTTCTTTCCTCCTGGAGAGAAAAGGAAGGAAGATGAACTGGTGCAAAAGTTCAGCCAAAAAGAACAGGCCTCATGATAGCCAATCGGACTATAATCTTCTACGAAAAATCTCATTATCTAAGATTCTACGATTCACTTGAGATTGCTTTAAAACATTCTTTGGTTAATTGATTAATTAATTCTGTGTGTTTAATTAATTAATAAATTCTGTGTTTCTGATTGGTCAGTCAAATACTTCGAAGAATTTGTAACATTGAGTAGATTGCACTCTTAATGTAATAGTATATTCAGTTGTTTAATTACTCGTTCAATTTAACTTCTCAATAATATATTATGTTGCGACAAATGCAAGGCGCGGAAAAAAATTGTGACAGGTAAACTGTAGTAAAAAATAGAATGTTGTAATCGATGGAACATTGGAAGAATCGCTTTCATGAATAACAGTAACAGTACGACATACTTTTACGCACTTAATCATGTTACAGCGCGAAGAAATTGTCGAAGCGATGAACCTTGAAGTCACTCGGTGCAGGTCAGTGCAGCGAAAGCTGTCCTTATAACTTAAACATGACGGAGTGTTGTTCGTTATACTTGACCTGCGAGTTACTAATTTACCGTGTAAAAGCAACCGACTGGAAACTGTCGTGATTAAACGTAAATAAGAAAAGGCAAGATTAATGTGGACGAGCAATTAAAACTTAAGTAAAAAGCAAGAAATCCAAAAAGAATAAAAAAGATAACCTGGATGAAGTCAACGGTGTTAATAAATTATAGTGTATATTTAACAATAATTGATAACATACAAGAAATTATTCAAATACATTTGAATCCCGATTCGAGTCCTTTCCAGTGCAAATTACGATATAATCGTAAAGTCCTCAAAATCATCGAAGCTTACATTTTCCGTTGTCATCATAAATTGTTAAATTGATCCGTGTCGTCGTCAGGTTGAAAAAAAAAACGTGAGACCGACCAAAAAATTCAGCAGTTATTATTTGTCGGTCCCGCGATGTTCTTTGTTCGAAATGGTACGCCGCTTGTTCTTGAAAATGTGTGTGCGAGCAGAGACGAGGCCAGTTCGTAAATTTCCAGCCGCAACTTCGGCAGCCGAAGAGGTACAGACGTCGTGTTTATGCGCCGTACTTATTGAAGTTCGCGGTGAAGTTCGGTACGACAGGAGGTGCTCAGAAAATGGGAATGAGAAAGAGGGGGGGGGGAGAGGGAGGGAGGGAGAGGGAGAGAGGTGGAGAGAGTCGCCGCGGGATGGCAGGTGAGGAAAGAAGGGGGAGGAGAGAAAAACGCAATAACGACTCTCGACGAGGTGCTCGCTGGGAAATGGTAATATCGAGAGTTGTAAATCGCTAGCGAGCGAGCGAGCGAGTTAGTTCGTTACATCGGTCTGTTTGTTGCCGCGCGCTCGATTAATCATTCCGCAGATTCCCAGAAATAAATAACGGAAGTTGAGGGGGGTTGGGGGAGGAGGGGAGGCACACCGCCGGTGTGCGTTGAAATATGACGGCGCTTTGCGTTTCCTCCCTCTCTCGCGCGCAACGTTTTTCGCTCGTGAGATTTTATCATGACAGCAAAACGTGAACGTCGTCGACGTAAATTTATACGATTTAAGTTAATGCAAAGGCGAAGTTCCCATTAACATTCATACGGAAATTATCTCGATACATACACTCGCTCGTCGCCGATTGATCTATCTACCCATTCAATGTTTGGAATTAATTTAAATAATGAAGATTCAAATTTGCTAGATAGGATTTAATACAAAATTCCATTTCGTGTAAGATTAACAGGTTGATTATATTGATGACGTTAATCTTATTAAGACTGTTGAAATAAATCGCACGAAAATATATATATCGTGCTTTATTTCATTAATTTATATCTCGGTCAATTTTCATTTACGGTTGTATAAATTTATACTTTATTGGTTTTTATAACAATTAAGCTGTTATATTTACAAAACGGTCTTTAGATTTGGATGAAAAATTTAGATGTATATTATCTAATTATAATTAATATATTATCTAATGTATTAATATTACTAAAAGATAATATATCATCCAATTATGTTTTTTTTATCGGGAGGTTCCAAGAAAATTCGAAATTAATAAATCATTCATTTATTGTTATCATTATTACACTCTAATTATACATCTTAAATGTCGTCCAATCTTATCATTCTCTTATCACTTATACCTCTTTCTTATCTATTTCTTATCATTTATCTCTTATCTCTTTATCTCATTATTTAAGGAATTTAAATATTACTTAATAATTATGCGTACATGAGATATCTATTCTTCTTATCAAGCCTCGCCCATCGTTTTCAAACACTTGGACTGCTCTCGCTATTGTTCGAGCGGGTCGAAAAAAGGGTTGCCGCGTCCGACATTGTCGGTGGTCGAGATCCTCGAGGAAACGACGTTCTTACAGCTGTATAAAAGTGCGAGCGAGCGCAACAATAAAGGCGAAACGATCCTCCCGCGGTTTAAAACGCTGTCCGCGGTTCGCCTCGTCTCGCCTGGGTTCGCCAGACCAGGCCAGGCCAAGCCGAGCCGAGCCGAGCCGAGCCAAGTCGCGGTGGTCTCGCTTTAATCTCGCGTGACACGACTGAGGTGAACGGACCCGGACATCCAAGGACTTAAAGATTTCCGAATGCGAGCGGCAGCGAGATAGAGAAGAGACGAGATGGAGAGAGGAGAGAGGAAAGAGAAGGCCCTGACGCACACATGTTCGAACGCTTCGTCGCACACCGCAAAATTTGCTTAAACTGCGGATGTAAAAATATTCTGTCCGCCCGCAAGCGAATATTTTGCGTTTTTCCACTTGCGTTGGAAGATTATTCGGTTTGAATACGTTGACATGAAATTTAAATTTGGGAGGCGTTGTAAAAAAGGGGATCCATGCCTCGTTAAAACTGAAATTCAAACGTGCAAAAAGTATCTGTATTTAATTAATATTCAATTAGAGGCGAGCTCTGCTTTAGCTGTTCCGTTTTTGTTATCTCTTTAGGATTATAGTGTAAAAATTACTTTGTTAATTGATAATCTATGAGGATGAATTTATTGTGATATGGTAACTCCGGCACAAATTTGCCGCGCTGGGATTTACGCCGCAGAATTGTTTGAAAAAGTAGAAGAAATGGGGGTAATTTTCCCGCAACTACATGCCTTTATATTAGTATAGTGTTACGATTTCAGTTTCTTACTGTTAATATAAATGAAATTATTGTGAGTTGAATCGATTTGTCACTGTGTTAAGTAGCACCATCATAAATTATAATCTACATAAAATGATTCCTGTAGGATGTACAAAAGACTTAGGCCCAGTTCCACAACTCACGGTTGACTCTTAACCGAGGTTCAATTTATTCAATGTCTCTTTCCAATTCTAGAATTGGAAAGAGATGAGAAACAAATTGAACCTCGATTAAGAGTTAACCGTGAGTTGTGAAACTGGGCCTTAGTGGTTATTTCGTGATACATGAGTAGAGGAATAGTAAAGTATGTTGTATATATAACAAAATACAAGTACTTTGCTCTTGTATTCTTTGTTTAATTTGTTGTCTTGTATATTCTACCTGTTTGGAATATACGGCATTTTTAGCGGGCGGGATTTATGCCCAAAGCATACAAAGTGCGCAGATTAAATTCAGTGCACTAAATACAATAAACGCATTACATGAAATATGTACCTCATGTCATAACATTTGTAATATATCTGGGAAGATTGTTATTATTATTTATTACTTTATATACATATTTATCATTCTTATTCCTTAATAAAACTTTATAAACGCATTTTATATAAATTATTGTGTCATTTTACGTCTTATTTATATGCATTATTTGTAATCCCTCCCCCTATGAGTAGCTATATATCTCATCCCTATTGGATATACGGCAAAAATGCAAGGGTTTAAAAAAGTTCATTTTTTAATAGGAAATATAAATATTTCAGATTCCTAATATTTTTTTCATAATAGTACAAAATTTTTATTGATATAGTTCGTTTACTTTAAACATAGTAAATAATATTTAATAAATTAAGTTTTTGATAGGTGCGGCATATATATCGGAGTTACCCTATATAGATTTATCGTGTAGTTGAGTGATAAATATTAGAAGAATAATATTTAATTCAAGGATAAATGAAATGCTATAATTAAATGCCATGAAGAGAAATTTAATAGAACTATGATTATTTTTATTTCTTTCTGGAATACTTCAAAGTATGGCAATTAAAATAGGTGACGAGGTGAATTGTTAATTAAATGCAGAGAAGTTTGAAGGAAAATTATTTATATTACAAAAATTTTCGTTTTAGAAACGGGTTATGAAACTTTTAATATTTCGCAAAGCATTAGCTTTTCAAATATCTCGCCATCTATTTTAAGCTCTAAAATACATATACATAGATTTTATGTAAAAGCGAATACATTTATACCATTAAGAGGAAAAAAAGGAAATAAACGTACAATTACGCTCTGCATAGATACGTTGTCGCCATTTGTCGCACCTGCGGAGGAAGTAACGTTGTACGAAGTTACGCATCATTAAGTCGTCCAAGTTTTTTTTTCCCATTGCCCGTCGTAAAAAGAGATATGACCCATTATTCGAAATATCATGACTCACCTCGTAATATAGTTACACCGAGAGTATCTTACACGTGAGGGGAACAAAGGCCGGTTATTTTCCACGATATGAGATGGATAATATGGACTGAGCTTATGAGGTGCTACGGCTTGGATAAGATAGTTGATGAAAAAAGTCATCGTTGGAGAGCCGATGAGATGCGACTAGCGCCATACTTTAGTCCTGAGAGAGGCCTGGAATTCTCGCGTAATGAAGTCACGAAGAAAAATTGCACGGTCGTCGCGAAGGTTACTTACGCAAGCGCATCTATCGCGAATGATTCTTGAAAATCATTATATACATGCGTGAGTGTGGAAGGTCGGGCGAGACGGAAGTCCATAATCGTCACTTATACGCGAGAGATCTTTTTTTTTCCACTATATTATGATATTACGTCGCGCATTTGGAGTATAGAGTGTAATTACTGTCACTGTATAATTATCTCGTATTTTATTTCTACGTAAATCTGGACCTCACAAATTATTTAGTATTTACTTGCGGTTTGTGTTCCTGCTACGGTTTTGGGATGCACATATTCATTTGGTATCATCCGGCCATGGAACCGTTTCCGATCATTTTGAATCTTGGAAGAATACGTTTGACATTATCATTCGTTTGAAAGATATATTCATGCATGGAAAATTCTGGAAAACTTGGAATTTTTAGGGGATTTCATTTTTACCTTTGAAAATCAGGGAATCGATTTTTATGGAATTTTAGCGGGACTGGAAATTGGAATTTTACTTTTAAATTTAAATTCTGTCTGTTTCTAAAAATATTGTTTCTTTGAAATTATATGTAAAATTACAACAATAATTTATTTCGAAATTACGTTAAAAAATTTTCTAATTTTGGAATAAAAATGCCTGTTAAGAAATCCTGAATTTTTAGGGGATTTTTTCAAGATTTCAGTAATTACACCGTGAAAGTATAGCCTCTTGTTTACTTTTACTGTAATACTTGGTGACCAACCGTCCTAAATTTTAACTCTGTCCCACTAACGCGTCCCAAATTAAGGACATGATTATATCAATTGCCTCTTTTTTAAGTGTAAAAGTAATAAATAATAAGTGAAATATAATTTTTAATTAATATATGAATAATTTTATGATTTTTTATTTAAAACCCAGATATTATTCATAAGATACATTTAGTAGGAAAGTACAATTTTATAAAAAAATGAAATGTGATCTCGTATTAATTACTTACAAATATAATATAATATTGTTTATGTGTTTTGTTAACAATTATTTTAAAAAATATTTATTCAAATTTAATTAATATTGAATTAAAAAAAACATTTTTACAAATAATTTAGACATTGCATACCGCGCTGGTTGCCATTAACCTAATCGGTCTCTTTTTATTTGTTTCGTATAAACGTTTCTCAGAATTTGCCCAGAGACTGCCGGGAGAAAAAACGATAAAACGTGAGCTATCCTATTATCGTTATCTTGGAATGCGCGAAGGCTTCGTTCCTTCGGCGCTCCGTACGTCACGCCGCCGTCGTATTATCCGCAACGTCTAAAGTTTGATTACACAGCGCGGCGGCGATCTTCGTTCGCACCCTACGCTCGTCCGGGACGCCGGAACTTTCCCGGAAGAGTCACCGGTTGTCTCTTTGCCGAGCGCATCGCCCGCCACTCGCCTGTCCGATATAGCGGCGCCGCGCGCGTTCGATGATATCTTGATTTTATCGCCGCGAGACGGCGCGGGTGTACCACCCGCGAATCCGCGCCGGCTTGCGCGAGCCACGTGAAGTGTGGCACGCGCGATATGCGCGTTTCGTGACTGGGTCGCGTGTGTGCCGTGGCCCCGGCTAATAAAAGCTCCTCTCGACGACGTGCGCTGTTGGCGTTGCGTAAATATATCGTTAGCCCAGATTGATAGGCCGGTCACGAGCGGTCGGGACGTCGAAGTTGGGAAATGCGGCTCTTACTAAATGTAAATTGCAGAACTTCCGTAGATGTCTTATTGTAACGCTCTTTTGCCACAATAATGACACGACTCAAATGAAGTTCTCCGGAAAATGAGTTTGAATTTTTTGAATTGTTAAAAGTTTATACACAGTTGTGAAATTTGTTAAATTTAACACTTAAGTTGAATATGTTAGAAATTAACACAAATATTAAGTAAACAAATATTTAATACTGATATATTTTTGAGAAAAATTAATATTTATGATATTTTAAAAATTAACACATATTTTATTTATTCATAGAATTTATGTTTTAAAACAATACTTTTATTTGTCTATTTTATGAATTGTGTTATTTTGACACTAAGAAATGCTGAATCTCATCTGAACAAAAAATATTTAAATAATATGTACTGTGTAATATTAATATTGAAATGCAATTTTATGATATAATAACTGATTGTACAGAGGAAAAAAGCAATATGTCAAAAAGGGGTTAATTTAAATAAATGTTTTATTGTAGAAATATGTTTCCACAATTTGTTTCCAAATTCTGTAACGTTTTTGTGTTAATTTTTATATGATTTATGAAAATTTACAAATTCAATTGCTCCTGTTAAATTAACAAAGAAATTTGAACCATTTAAAACAAGCGAAATATGTTAAACGTAACATAAAATTTTTTCTTTTACCGTTTCCTTTTTCGCAAGCGAGTGACAATTTTTTAGTTATGCCTTGATTTGTTGCAGCAACATGAGCGATATATTAACATAATTACAACTGTTATATTGATATGATAATAATTAATTAATAATAATAACAATACGTAGAAATAACAAGGTGCTATTAATATGATACAATTAAAATTCTATCGAATTTTCTATAATTGTGTATAATTTATCACATTAATTGATGCTGATACTATTAACATTAATATTAATATAATTGTAATAATGTATCATAAAGTGGAAGTTAAAATCCTGGTAATTCAATATTACATTACCGCAGCACGTACGTACATTTAATGCGAAAACGATGCGCGACATATTAGTTCCCGGAGTTCCCTCGCCGTTCGCGTCGCCCAAGCAGCGGTGGTGTTTACAAAAGTCTCGTTCGCGAAATACACTTCGCAGCGAGTTTGCCGTCAACATTTCCCATTACGCTTACGAATGCTTCGGCGCGACTCGAAGGTATGCATGACGGTGTCACGTACCGCGCGTTGTCTTCCCCGGTAATCGAAGACGCCGCGTATCGGGCCGCTTTGACGATTTCGCCGAATGAAGAACGCGTTCCTTGTACGGGAAGACAATGCCTCGCGCGAATTTACGATTCCACGAGCGGCGTGGGTGAGCGCGTGACAGGTGCATAGCTCTCTCCTACGCACGCCATTCCGAGAACCTCTCCAGGGGAGTCCCATCCCCCCCCCCCTCCTAACCTCGCATGAGAATGATCGGGGATCAATGATCTCCATTTGTGCGCGTAAAGCCATTTCCAATGACTCCTCACCCACTCCAAAGATAATGCTCAATTTATATGTAAATCTAACTTTGCCAAAGTGTCGCTCGAAATAATTTGCGTCTAAGAGAGAGGTTGTCGTTTTTGACGAATTTCTGAGCTCAAAGATATCAAAGGAAAAGGGAATTATATATGTAGGAATATGAAACTATAAAAGAATCCTAGGATAAGGATCGAAAAAGGAATTAAATTTCAGAGCTCGTAAGACTTTAAAGGGAAGAGAGTGCTTAGATTCGAGTGAAAATTTCAGGATATGAGAGGGGCAAGAAGGGTTGCAAAAATTGGAAAGCACCTGGGAATCTGGAAATGACGACATTTCGAAGTCCCGCTTTCGGCGAATCGGGTCTTAAATCCTCGATGTGTAGAAGTGTGCGGGAGATTAGGATCCCAAAATATATACGTAAATAATACGAGGAAGAAGCTGGGCAATGGCTCAGTCGAAACATTCGGCGAAGCTTGACTGGAGAATGGTGGTGATTCTCACGATCCTCGCAGTCACGGGAGGCCCTGCAAAAGAAATGGAAGCGAACCGGCGGCGTGGCGGGCAGACTCTTTGGACCCGTCGAGCCTTGCCTCTCCTCTTTTGTTCGCTCTCTTCTTTTTAATCACCCTCTCTTCTCCCACGAGACTACGGTTCCAGTTACTGGACCATCGGGTTGCATTGTGTGGCGATCTTGGAAGCGAAATTGAAAGTGATGTAACGTTTGATACTGTTGCGGCTACTTTTACAATGCTCGCGATTTAAATAGTAAAATAAATTAAGAAGAAATAGCCAATAGAAAAAAAATAATTTTTTAAATATATTATTTTCACAAAATTATTTTCACAAAAACATCTTGTGTTGACTTACATTGGCTATTTCTCCTTAATTTATCTGATGTTAAATATTGGAGCCTTTGAATATGATTTATTATTATTGTAAATAGTAAAAGTGTGTTGTGTCGTACTGCACTAAATGATTGATTGCTGAAAAAATATTGCATTTCGTTAATAGAAAACAATGATATAGCGGTACTAATATGTTATATTTATTATAACTTAATAAATATTAATTAAATGTCATATTTTATAATAAATATTACATCATAATAAAATAATAGATCAGCAAAATATGTCAATATAATTTTCCACCGCATATATCGAGAAAAAAATGTTTTGCTGAAGTATCTAAAAATGTAACCAGATAGGTATATATCTGAAAATAATCTTGTTAAACTGCCAAAATAATTGTGTAGGACGCTCAAGTGAGAATATAAAAATTTTTTGCAGCATTACTCATTATGTTTGCACTTTCTATGTAATTATTTTGATGAATTTCAATTATCTGTAAAATATAATTTAGAGTATTTTAACGGAAAGAACGATTTAAAATATCTAAAGGTTTAGCCAGATACAGATTTGAAAATAATTTTGTTGGACCAAAATAATTACGTAGGAAATTCAAATATAATGAGTTATATTGCAAAAAAATTTCGATATTCTAGCAACGAGCTTAAATGTCCTACATACATAATATAATTATAATATTCTGATAATTCGATAAAATTATTTTCAAACCTGTATTTAGCTAAATTTTTAGCTACTCTTTGTGTAGACATTTCAGCAAAATCATTCTTTCCACGAAAGTACTTGAACTGTTTTATTCAGATTCAAATAATTGAAATTAATTTTCATTAAACTTAAGAAACAAAAAGTCTTCGCATTTTTCCTTGTATTTATTTTCATAAGCGCGTGAAATTAAGTTGAACGATGGGCACTGGACAATCCTTTCTCCGGCGATTCTTATGCAGCGATGTTAAAGCAAGCACGATGTTTCCTTTGTATGGCTCTTTTAACACAGTCTGAGCCGCGAAAAAAAATGGGATACACTTCGTAGAACAATAAACTAAGCCACAAGAGAGTGGCGTTCATAATTTTTCAATGCATCGCCGGTCTCGCTTGCGACTCCGTTCTCACGGGGAGCCACAAGCGTACACACGGGGTGACTCGATAAAACCGGTAGTCCCGAAAGGACCTCTTAATTTATCCGCCTTTGGCTTTTAGACCCCGCTTTTATCTGCAGAGCACTTTACCGCGCTTGCATTATGTGATCATACATTCACTTCCTTAGAACGTTGAGTAGACTTTCCCACTCACATGAAACGTTAAATTGCCATCCTACTTTATACCGCAGCATTGTTGAATTTACTGCGGTGGCATGTTTTTAATTTAGGACTCGGTGTTTAGAACGCCACGGTGTATATTTGGATTTCAGAATCTCTGAACACTGCAGGGGGAGCGTTAAATAGCTTTAGGCTTCAGAAACTTTGAATCTTACAGTACGCTGCAATTTGCTCCGTATTGTATCTCAGAATAGAGTTTTAACCGCACTTCTCCCGGGTTCGTTGTATTTTACGATTATTAAGTTTCTAGGATCCTTGAATTTGTGCACCCTATATATTCCAAAGGTAGATTTACTTGCGGCTAGAAGGAGAGGAAGCGGAGACGACGTGAGGAAATAAGTACCTTGGCTTCCCGAACCAGAATTATCTTTCGGAATTTCTCGGAGATGAAAGAACGAGAAAACTCAAAATTGAAGTTTTTGACAAATCCGATTTCTGCTATTAATAAAGTAAACTGTTTAGTCTTCGAGAAAAATAATTATCAAGTAATGATGCATTGAAATAAGACACTAAAATTACAACAGAGATAAAATATTAAATTACAATGAAAACAGTCATCGCACTAAAAAATAAAATAAAATAAATATAAAATAAAGTTGTTTTAATTAAAATTAAATTACGTGACAATTATTATTATACGTATCCTAAATTGTAATTTTATTGTTCTGTTGGCTGTATCGGATCGAAGTTAACAAGAACTTACTTTTTTGGACTCGGTCCGTTGATCTTTTACGGTGCAAAGTTACCGCAAAGTAAAATCCGGTCCAACAGTACTTGTGATCTCTGTTCGTGTTCATCCTTTGTTTCGTAAAACCTCCCGGCACCATTCGTATGCTTAAGTTCGAGAAGTTGCGGTACGTATTCCCATTGGTTGGCCACTGGTCAAAGGTTGGCGACGCACAAGGTGGTCCAGCAACGTCGTGCGCTCGCTTGCGCAGCATCCGTCACGATTTTAACCTCCGTTGCGTTCCTCCAAGGCCGTCTCGAAGAATCCGAAGGAGACGAGCGCGAGATCAGGAGAACATTTCGGATCGAGTCATTCGTAGGATCGTAAGGATGTGTGTCGCATCTCAAAACAGTATCAAAACTAACTATGAAAATTTCATAGATTATTCTGTTATTGCATCTGAATATCTGTGCAAAATTTGAACACAGTTCTATTATTGATTTAAAAGTTATTTAATTTTTTTGGTACACTGTTGAAGAAAATGTGTCGAATTTAATATAAATCGCATGTCCCGAACGGTCCACAAATTTTTGGGTTAATTTAACACAAGATATGAATATGTTAGAAGGTTACACAAATATTATGTAAAAGAATAAATACAAAAAGTAAACAAACAGTCGAAGCATTTTTTTTTGGTAAAATTAATAACATGTCTGTTAAATTAATTCATATTTTACTCTCTCGCATCTGTCTTAGAATTTACATTTTCAAACATTTTATTTTTATGTTATTTGTTCACTTATTCATAAACGGTGTCATTTTGACACTAAGTAAGAAACGTTGAATATCAATTTGACACAAAATCTTTAAATAACGTAATCGCATTATGTTAAATTAACACTTGAATATGTTAAAAAATTCAACATAAACTGTTACCACAAAACGTGAGTGGATCGTTTCCAACGCAAATACCTACACAATTTTTTTACACAAAATTTGTGTAATAACAAATTAGCAATAAGTTTCCAATCGATTGCAAATAGAAATCGAATAAATTAAAAGAAGTTCGCTAAAAATCTATGGTTACTTTTAAACCCAGAGTTTCTTATTTCGATAATTGCCTGACCACGAGTATCGTTCGACTCTCAATTGATCCTTAGATCGATGAAAGAAACGAACCAAGAGTCAGAACTTTGTAATATAACGATCACGCTCGATTACCTCGAAAAGTCATCGAAATTGGCCAGCACGAAGAACAAAGAGCGAAGACGAACAAGAAAATGCAGAACAGAGAGGCAGTGGATATAAGGATGCAGGGTGATCCTTTCGTAGACTGCCTTCCCCTGGAGCCGCGACGTCTCATCTTCGAGAAATCCCGAAAGATAATTCGGGCCTTCGGGGCTCGAAGGTGCTTATTTCCTTTCTTTCCTCGTCGTGCTCGTCTTCGTATTCTACTCCTACGGACCGCACGCTAACCCTGCTTCAAAAGAAACAGCCACTTCGCCTCCTTCCTGCATAGGTATTTGTTCGGGAGGCGGTATCGATGGCTGCGCCGAGGGTGCAAATGTTACGGGAATACGAATGGCTATCGATGTACACACGTGCGACATTTCGGAATTGCCTTCTATAGATAATCGATATGGAAACATTCGAAATATGCATGAAATTTTATAGACAATTGATGCTGGAATAACCGAAAAATTTACAAAAAGAATTATGTGAGTTTTTTCCAACAATCCCAGCTGCGAAATTAAATTACAGAATAGTTTATATTCACACTGCAGAACAGAGATATTTATACTATGTTATATATAATAATTTTAAAAAATATATTATATAAAGTGCATCACACAGAAAATACATATCTTTTTACAATCAAAATTTTTTACATTTTTCTATCTCTCAATTATTAATTATTAAAACGTTTAATAATTACAATACAAAATGAATGACATAGCTCTAACGATGTTCTGATAATTTTGTAACAAATTTTAAGGATGTATGTGTCACATCTCAAAATATTACCAAAAATATAAAAATTTCATAGATTATTCCATTATTCTTGATTTTTATGTAACTATTGTGTTTTATAATAGTTATTTGATAAGATCGTAGCATTATGAATTAATCAAGTTTTTTATATATCCTAATATGAAACTCTAATACATATTCGTACAAAAGTTTATTTGAATCTAAAACTACAGCAAAATACGGTTATTCGCTGTATAAAGTCATTATTATAAGCCAAATTATTTGTTGTTTTGCATTCAGTTTTAAGACGTATTTACGACAAAAATTTGTTGGCTGAAGAGATATTAGCTGATATTAGCTTTTTTAGTTGATTGTTACTTTTAGCTGATATTGTACAGCTAAAATATTCTTAAGAGCTTAAAGGTTTTTCCCTTTTTAAACGTGTTTCAAATTCTACCTTTCTCCTGTCTCAGAATATTTGCACTATTTTACGGGATGATTAAGTAAGAAAATAGATTGCCGCTCTTGCAGCTAGCTTGAAAGCGCGAGACTTGTATAGTGCATGCTGGTTGAACATAGGACATCCTATAATCAGGTATTACTGCAAATTCGAGTCGTTGTAGGATGAAGCATTCGCCCGGGGTTGGCCCCGGGGGATGGAGATAATAATTTATTTCTAATTTAAAAGCAGCCCACACACTCGTTCGCTCAGTCGCTCGCCCGCTCGCCCGCTCGCCAGATAGATATGAGAAATTCTCATTTCACGGAGGATGCCTTATAAAATGCGATCCTCTGACGTGGCCCCGACGAGGAGCGGCCATTAAGATACGAGGGCGAACTATTATCTAAATTGCTGTTACGGTTTGTTAAAAAGTCCGCCTCGTACGGCGACTCGCTAAAAGTATAATCGCGCAGATGCAGCTGCACGCTTCGTAGATAAGTAAAGGGTGCGCAAAAAAAGGGAAATGTGCCCGTTAAAACGAAGATAAAAAGACTTTGGGATTTTAGTGAAAATTTGTGTAAAAGTTGCCTCTTATCCGAACGATCTGTTGCTCGATCTGCTAAAAGCGAGACCAGGTAATAATGAAACATTCGGATGCAGCTGCACGTATAGAGACAAATAAACCTCGTCCAAAAGAATCAAAATAATAATTTACCGGTCCTTATTAGATTTAATTAACTTGTATTTATATACGTAAGCTATTATTTTTAGGCATAATTATTTTTTCACGTATATACTATTCTGGTGAAAATTTTTCTTAACAGTCTTCATATAATTTTCCAGAATTTCTGTGTTATAATAATGTTATAATTATTGTAGAAAGTTGCTGAAATTTTTTATATGAATTAATAAATAATCGAAACCCTCTTTTTAGAAGTGTTGAGAAAGTAAGCTTTTCTGAAATTCTTCACATATACGAATTCTGAAATATTCCAAGACTTCTAGATTTTTCATTTTATAATTTCTAAGGAAAACTTATAAAATCTGGAAAAGTTCAAGACAAGTTTTTTTTATAAATTGTGCTAAATTTAAAATATGACTATTTCTTTTATCAATATTGGAACAAATATTCATAGCGATACGAGTTTCAAAATTCAAGCAGTTGTAACTTTATTTTATTAAACAAAATTTAAATTTAAAAAAGGGCTTAAAATTTATATTTTCGATGTTTTTTAAGTTTCTGTAAATTTCTTGATAATTTTTTTTTTATAAAACTACGAGCTGGAAAAAAAGTTTGCAAAAATTTTCTATTTTATTATGTGAAAGCTTTCCCTACAAAATCATAAAAAACAGTTCCTAAGATTTTTTGTTACTACGTTATCGCGGATTAAATAAAAAGATCGTTTTGTTTTCGAGTGCTCGTAACTCCGTTAAAATTATTGTACCTCAAATTAAAAAAAAAAGAAACAGATTATTAAAGCTGAAACTGTGCTCGTATTGAACGGTATAATTACAAATTTTTTTCTGAAAACATACAAATATAGGGCTGCGCATTTTTCGACTCAATATTATGAGATATGGGAATTTTTTGTACATCCCAATTAATATTCTGAAATATGATAATTTTTATTACATTAAGATACCTATGTTTTTCTTTCAAAGAACGTATAAAAGATAAATGTTTGATACGCGTTTCAATCAGTCTCTCTTCAGACTTTTTCTTTCTTTCGATTCTTGATTTGTAGAGGAGGAGATTACCGATATGTATCAGTTCAACGAAAAGTTGAAGTGTTTTTCTATCTCTTGAATAAATGAGCTCTGCTGACGACGCTGAATTGATAATGGGTGAAATACAAGGACTAAGTGACGCGGCAATTAACCCAAAGGAGTTTAGTCCTTCGTCCCTCTTTTTTTCGGCTCCCCGGAATATCCCAGCGCGTCCTACGCCCTTAATCACCCCGAGCTCTTTAAACTCCTTTCCGCGAAGGAGACGAAATAAAAATAGTGCCGAGTAACGTAAAGCGAGCACTCGGAAGTAGCGACGCTGCAATTTCAGGATCCTGTGTCACCGAGGTCGTCCTCGGGACGAGTGATCTCGTGATGCCGGAGTCGGTCTTTCACTCTATTTACCTTCTAGCAGTTCTGCTTTTTTTTTTGTAACTACACTTGTCTTTATTCGCTTTTCTATTCCGAATGCGCGGACTGTCTGAAAAAATGGATCTTGTAAAATATGAATGAAGCCATGTGTGTGTAGTAAAGCTTTCAGAAATTTCGATTATGACGTCGCCCGTATAGTACATCAGAATAATTCAAACGTTGTCAAAAGAGAGAGGCGGGCTTTCAGTTCCTTTTTAAATGGAAGAGTTGACATAAAAATCTGTATTAAAAATACTTTCATTAAAATTTGAAAGATTTGCTTTTAATTTCAAAATCCGAGGAAGTCTCTTTCATCGGATTAATAATAATAAAAACATATAATATTAATTTATCATTTCACTCTGTGCGATAGTAATTACATAATTTAAATTATCTTATCGAATTTGTTGTAATCGAAAGATTTAACATTAACAATCTGTATTAAAAATACCTTTATTAAAATCTAAGAGACCTCTTTCGTCTAATCCACACAAGAGATTCTTTTTATTGCAATTAATAATAGATAATAAAAAATACATTATTAATTTATCATTTTTAGTTTTTGTATGCTACATAATTTTGTTACATGGTTCAAATCATCATCGTAGCATTTATTGCATAATGTTATTACATGATTTATTACATCGTGTCACATTCTGCGTGATATATTGTATCGTTTACCCACACTGTACCTGCTTGTCAGTATTATTTTGCTAATTAGAGAATGCGTTTCTGTTTGCAGTAAATTAAAGAATTTCATTATGTTGCAGGTGAGTATTTTGCATGCTGTGGCGGTGCTAAACTATCACAGTTTTTTGAAGAGAAGGTCTTCGAACTCCGCATGTACGGTGAGTTTTCCCATTTCGTCCTGGCGTGGATTATAGTTTTAATTTCTGTCGACGGCGTGTCACCGTTTTTTTCCTGAAGACAGATGCACGCGTCGCTAATAGGATCCGTGTTTCTGCAATGCAACGACACGCGGAGGTGGCTTTTCCGTTGGAAAAGATTTTATCTGCTTCTTGCGAGTACTAATGCACCACGTTAATTAGATGATGCTAAAAGAAACGGTACTAAATTAAATAGGAATTGTAAACACTAGAAATTCTGAGTAGTTACTAATAACCGTTTCCTTTTTTTTTAGATTAATACAGTCTTGGACAAAAGCATAAAACTTGCCCACAAATTGACTCAAACGTTCTATATCTGACGAAATATAAATGAAAGGACAGTTTTATTGAAAAATAATATTTATCTTTAATATTTATAACAAATTTAATACCTTTGAATTTTATTACCTTATTTTCCAAGAGAGAAAATAAATTGAAGATGTGATAAAAGTATTTTGTATTTTAAATACTAAAATCAATCTCATTATTTGAATTACAAAATATAAAAAAACTTTCAATCTTCCGAATTTAAATATAAAATACATAGAAAAAAAAATACTAAATTTGAGTAAATATTTTTTAAGTAAATTATTTACTAAATGTAAACATATATATATTTATTTGATACAAGAACCATTAATTTGATTTAAGTATCATTATATCTTATTGAGCAAATATTTATTTGCTCTAAATAAATGTTTACTTGCAACTATTCAAAGAAATATTTACTCAGATTTAGCTAATTTTTTTTTCAGTGTACGTAATACTTTCATGCTCCGCTGAAATACAAAATACACTTGTATTGACAATACTGTGTTTTAAATAAAAGTATATTTCAAATACATGCCCAGTTCTGCTTATGTAAAAGATAGAGTTCTGAAATTTCTTGGCTTCTAATAATTATGTTCTTTATATTCATAAAATATTTGGTTTTTCGTCGTCGCTTTCTTTTTAATGTTTACAATAATTATTTCCTTCTAGTGAGTAAAAAATGTTGATAATATTAACGTTATACATTATAAATGCATGAATCGTGCTTTCACGTATTTTTAACGATTTGCGATTAAATTTCCAAAGTCTTTTGAGTCTTTAAATTAATGATTAATTATATACCAAGACTGATTACTTCACGCGCACGCATATAATATATATTAATTTAGTTTAGTGGTATAATTATATTGGTTAACGGGGGAAATCTCGGCGCGCGTAACTCGATCGATGAAAACGAATTTAATTATGTTACGAGACATTATTAGTTATACAAGACAAGAAAATTAATGAGAAACGACAGGTTCGCGTGGGTAAAATGAACCACGCATAAACGCGCGGCGAGTATTTTGTCGATAAATATGCACGTATATACATAAAATATCGAGTCATCGAGTGGCAGCGAAATACGAAATTCACCTGTAACTCTTAATAATGTTCTGAGTTTTATAAATTTGAATTCCCACGTAACCACGAGGTAATTAATTAGCCGCTTCTGCCCGACATTTTACTTTTGACGTCGCGCAGAATTAAAAAGAGCCGCTAGGGGAAATGTTTGAATTACCGATAAAACGTGGCCGTATAATTAATAACGTGTAACGAAGCATCGTGAGCGCAAAAATGAAACGCGCAACATAGAGAGAATTTATAAATATCATCATGGAATTTATGATTTTCCAGTGAGTTTTCATCGAAGAGCTCATGCAAAATTTGCCTGTACTTTTGCTTTCGATTGAAATTTTATTTTGCCCTTCGTTAACAAAATATCCACTGTTGGACGCGCACGAATTAATACGTTGGCTCTTCGAATGATGTCACACGCGACATTTAATTTATTTGAAATCTATA
Source organism: Trachymyrmex cornetzi (assembly GCF_001594075.2). Classification (NCBI taxonomy): domain Eukaryota; kingdom Metazoa; phylum Arthropoda; class Insecta; order Hymenoptera; family Formicidae; genus Trachymyrmex; species Trachymyrmex cornetzi. Next base: position 889,643 of record NW_017299190.1, read on the forward strand.
TGGTAACGTTATAGTTGAATTCGATTAACATCTCGATTTCTATCCCTTTCAGAAGTGCAGTTATAAATCTCTCTCTGCAGAAATTATAGGTGTCGTGAAAGCTTCAAGGAACGCCAAGAGATAGAATTTGAGAGAGGAAATTTGAAACGTTGAAAATTTACAGGGGAACGCAATCTTTCTTTAATACTATTTGATTTCCTACTAATTTCAGACTTCCAGATATGACAAGTAAGAGATCCGAGAAGGTTCATTTAGATTAATATTAAATGAAGCTTTCATAATTAAGTACAATAAATCTTAGAGATTGTCATTTATAATACATAAAAGAAAAGTATGAATCAGTATTTAATAGTAAGATGGATACATAGAATGAGTTTATTAGTGTTTTAAAGCAAGTTCTCTACGAGCAAACAATAAAGTCATAAAAATGAGCTAAGAATACATAAATTATATGGTAAAAATAGAAAAACGAAAAGAATTAAACAAGATATACATAAAATAATAATAATACAGGAAATGTGATTTGGAAAATATAATAGACATCGAAAGAAACAAAAATAGATAAAATAAAAATAAGAGGAAGAGTGATTTACGAAATGAAGATATAAATAGACGTACTAAGCATTATCGATTAGACGAGCAGCTGAGAATAGCGAGATTAATGCAAAGCGTTTTGCTGCAGATGATAAAAGAGTGTGTGTTTAAACGATATTAAGGACTCTGATTCCTTACAAAAAGAGAGAGAGAGAGAGAATCACTATTTTTCAGGCGCATTGGAACATTGTCTTCTCGATAAAACGATATACAGCACTGTTAAATTAATAATGTCAAAATATATTCAATTTGAGTTATTTTTTATCATTTCTATAGGTTGCTGCTGTTATCAATGTGTTAAGTTAATTAAAACGATGGAGTTGAACAATTTAATTCAAGAAAATGCATTTGTTTCATTTAATTCATTATTTACTAACAATAAGTGTATGGACGTTATTACGAATATTATTTACGTTGGAATTAATCACAAAAATGAATTGATGTACCTACAGTTTAATACACGTTGAAATTAAAAATAATAAATTGTTATTTTTAATCAAGGAATTCGGTTACCATTATTCTTTTGATATCTAATTTTTATTTGATTCGGTTACTATTATATTATTCTTTTGATACCTAATAGTGCGAATAATATATATGATACAAGATAAATCAATTGAGTTAAAAATGCAAGCGCGTGAATGTAAGCCGACACTAGTAGCGTGTAATTTGTGTGTATTATTAACAATAATTGACAATTACATTATAGACGGTTGAAGATTTTATCCAAGAACGATTACTTCTAACTTATATACTTGCGACTATACTTCTTTTACAAAGCATCTCGTCTATATTATATCGAAATTTAATGTAATGCTCAATCTTTAAATGTGTTACTACTTATTTGTTGCACTGCGGATGACCTAAATTGTGGTCGAAACTTCTGTAATGCAATTGTCAATTATTTTTAATATTACACACAAGTTTTACACATTTATACTGTTAAATCTGTAGTGGCAAATTTAACTTAATTCAAGTCATCATTGCTCCTGCTCGATATATCATCATTTTATACTAAAACAATGGACAAATTTAAAACTATATAGTGTCAAATTTATCCAATATTTTAGTATAAAATAACGGTATATTGAGTAGCAGCAGTGGCGATTTAAATTAGGTTAAATTTGACACTATAGATTTAACAGTGCATTGTCGGTTTGTATTGGTTTGCATTTTTTGCTGAAATTCATTTATTTCTTTGAAGTCTACTATTCAAGATAGATATTGTTGATACGAGATAATGATCGGCAGAGAGTATCGTACGTAAAAAAGAAGTATTTTGCGTTTGTGTGCGTGTATGCAAATGTGCACTGAAAAAAATTTCTGGTTGAAAATGGACGAATCAGAAATTTCTGGTAAAATCTACTAGAATTCTTATTTTTACCAGAATAATTATATTAATCAGAATTCTAATTATCTCAACTAGAATTCTAATAGACATAACCAAAAAATTCTGATTCGTCCATTTTCCACCAGAGTTACTGTTTAATCCAACTGCAGACTATTTTTCTCAGTGTGTATATACAAGCTGCGCTCTCTCGCTCATGTTCGCGTGAGTAGGAAGAATATAGTTATCAAATTGAATAATTTCAGCGATAAAGATTCAGTTATGCATCACAATTAATTAGGTAACTATAATTTGCGGCATTACAATTAATTAGGCAACTGTATCATCTTACAAGAAAGAGCGAGAGAAAGAGTGACTTTAATTGATTGAATTCTCTGTATCAAGCACGAACTATGCAACTATAATGATAATTGATTGGATATTAAATATCGAGTATGCAGTTGTGAGATGTAAATTTATTGTCGCGTGCGTTCATATGTTATCGGATATACATAGCATATCGACTCAGGGCTGTTTCTATTGGACACGCGCCTCGATTTAATTGGAAAACGAGATGGAGAGAGAAGTCGGGAGAGACACGAAGACGCAGACGCGCGTAACGCGTGCAAACACGTGAACATATATAGGTAGGCATCGATGTTCACCACCTACAGTCGCCGCCCACCGGAAACGGTGTACTCCATCATGAACATCCGGTGACTCTTTTTATAGACAGGTGGCTATACCCTTTCCCTTTCGATTCCCGTGCGTGATTGTGGTACCAGGTTCTTCGAAGCCTCGTCCATTTAAAAGAGCTACGCTGATTTTATTTGTCAATCACGACGCTCGTGAACTTTGCGGGAACTAAAAGTGCTTCCTCCATGCCGTGTTTTTAGATTCCTATACGTATACAGTGGAAAATTTGTGTTTTTTACACATTTTACGTCTCTCAAACAATCCAATTTTTTGTCATTTTAATACAAGATGCATATGTTAGCAGTAACATAAATATTACGTGAAGGGTTAACACAAAAAATGTAACACTGACTTTAGTAAAACTAACATTTATAATACATTTATTTTTCTAGTAATGTTATTTTCATACAAAGAAGTGTTGAATATCAGTTTAACACAAAATATTTGAATGACATCATCGTTAAAATTCGTTATGTTAAAAATTCAACACAAAAATTTTGAGAGACTGGTTGCAATACCAAATATCAAATTTTTTGCTATGCGAGTATTCGATAATGCTGACGTGTTTCAGGAGATTAGAGATCCAGAAGAGGGAAGAAATATTGGAATTGTTCTAATCTTTTGATTCTTCATTCTAAAAAATATTAATATGTTAATTTAACATTATGCAGTGTCTATATAATTCTCACTGTGTTGGTACCTATTAATATTAATGATGCGGATTTAACACCATCTGTTTGAAATCCACGATATAATGATGTTGATATATACACCATTATAAATCTACATCACGTTGATGTTAATTCAACACCAACACAGTAAGAATTATAGAGACACCTCATGTTGTTAAATCCATACTGACATTTTTTAGAGTAGGGTAAACTCGGGTATGATGGCCATAGTTTTTTAAAATGCAAAAAACATACATCTATTCTTGTTACTTTTTAACAATATTTAGGATATTACTTTCACTGAAGCTTAAAGTAACAAATACTATCGAAATTAAAGAGAAAATACTTAGCAGAACTTTAATTTTATCAAAATATTACAAAGTATGCATTGGCCATCTTATCTGATTTTTAGGGAAAAGATGGCCATGATATTAAGAAAAATAACCATAGTATTTATAAATAAATAGTGAAAATAAAAGTACCTATTAATTATAGGTCACTTTGCAATTTACGTACTTTTATTGTGTATGTAATGTTGATTATGGCAGCTTAACTGTAATTTATTAGACATTACAACAGTTTTTAGCAGACACGTGCAAAACTTTGCAGATAATCGAAAGAAAAAATATTAGATAATATTTATAATATTGTTATTTTGAGTGTACTCATATGAACTACTGTAAATATTAATTATCTTTAAGAATGACTATAAAAATGTACTATCTATCAATTATTAGAGAAATTATGGCCTATATGGCCATCTTTTCCGTATATGGCCATAATACCCTAGTTTACCCTACTCAAATCTCTCTGCGATTTCTGAAATCGCTAATTTTCCGAGTCGTTTGTTAAGTTTATCTTGACCAGCCGGCGGCGGCGCGAAGCACAATCCGAAATAGCGACGTTTTATCTCCTCATTACGGCGTGCTCATTATCGTCTCGCAATTTGCCGCGAATCTCGCGCGGCGTGTTGCCCGTCCATAAGCTACGTCCAAAAACGGCGCATCGCACCGCTCGTGGCGCAATGCGAACAGTCGCTCGCTCACTCGTGCTATACAGCTCGCGCTAATTAGATCGCGCGCGATGCCCTTTCGGAGTAATCGAATTTCCGAAAGTATTAGTCATGCAGCCGTGACTCGGCATGGTAATTAGAGCGCGGACTCCGCAAACCGCGCTGCGTAACTCGTAAACGCGTTTCGCGTCCGCCCGGTATATAAACGTTGCATAATGGCGCACATAATGCGGAAACAAGCGTAAATTTCGATGGGCGGTCGTTACCGCGCGGTGACCTGACGTTAATGCGAAAACGATCCAGGAATCGATCGATATGGACTTGGAACTCGCGCGAATGTAGCCGATACGTAAAATATATACCTACATATATATAAAAGAATTAAGGGGATCCTAAAACGCAGCCCGAACTCCAACGAGATAGCTGTTTTACTAACAAAATGCTATATACATCGATATATGTCGCACTCACACGCACATATACATAAATTTTCGTAGAACAATTATAGCGTTTTAATTAGACTAAGTGTAATTCTGAGAAACTCGACGTTGTTTGTTCATGTAAATTTATACTAATCTGTGGACTACAATTTTGTAAATACACACAGTAAAAAATCGTGCGTCCATATGTAGAATTTTTCTTGTGTTACCACGTTTTGATTATTACTTCAATGTAAAATCAACATACAACTAATATGTTATTATTTTTGTAACATTTTGATGTGTTAGATTCATGTCACCTTTCTAACTTAATAATTGCGTATGTCAATTAAAAATGGAATATTATTTTGAGTGTTTTTAACACAATTGTTTCAATTAATTTGTATATCTCAAAGTCAATTTAACATCTAGGAATGTTTTCATTCACATTATATGAACAAAAATGTTTTATTAACATCTCTCTAAATCTGAATCAGTGGATAGTCACTAATTACCCAGTGACATACTTGGCACTGATAATTAAAGTTCAACTAAAAAAGGAAGAATATTTGAGCATTATATAACTAAAATACTGACATTTGCACATTAATTTCAATCTTCCAATACCGTATTCATTGAATTTAAGCACTAAAACAAGGTTAGTTAGATCACATAATAAAGATTAGCTAGGTTAGGGATCTCATATTTAATTCACTGATTACCAGTGGCATATTTGGCACTGATATCAGTGATTATTCACTGATTCAGATTTAGACAGTACGAGTTACTGCAACTACTCTTCTATGTATTCTACTTATTTTATATGTTAGTTTTAAATCACCCTTAAAGTCAAAATAATAAATATAAATGTAAAGTATTGTGTCAACTGTTTAACATTATTAGTTCGTTAATTAATAAGTAACATCAAGACGAATGAGTTACTTTAACTTAAAATTTAGAATGGATCTCCTGGGACATGTAAAAAATGTTAAAATTAACATTTTCTCTTTTACCGTGCAGATTACAAAGTTTATCAAGCAAATATTGTCATAATGTTGATAGCTCTAGACGCCGTATCGGATTAAGAAATGGTAAAGGAGATCTCAATTTCAAAAATTTATTCTTATCATAAACTCCTCATATATATATTTATTAATACATATATATTTATTTAATTCTGGGAAAAAATTTAAAAATTTGTAAAGAAAGAAAAAATTAATTGTTATATAACAATTCTTACCTTTAATTATTAAACAGACGACTTTATGATCGCCTTAAAGGTGTGTTTTTTTTTATTCCTGCACTAAACTACACTAGATTTCTCTTCCTCGCGTTTGACAAAGTGTACATTAATTCAGCCACAGAAAATAGACCTCAAGTTAAATCGAACTTTGAGAAGCGAGGGACTAAGAATTACTTATATAGAGTGTAGAGATCGTAATAATGTTAAATGTATCATTTTCGTTGCAGATTAGAAATTCAGCCACAAAAAATAGACCTCAAGTTAAATCGAACTTTGAGAAGCGAGGGACTAAGAATTACTTATATAGAGTGTAGAGATCGTAATAATGTTAAATGTATCATTTTCGTTGCAGATTAGGATTTTAATTGAATAATATATGTATGATAATAACTGTTTTGGGACAGTAACTTAATAATACGGTAAATGTCCCAATAAGTAAACTGATAAGACGTAATCAGTTCCGTGTATTATTATATAATTAGAAACAGTATAAAAAAAATTAATATTCGTATGAAATTTGATCTCGTCGGTGATCCAAAAATACTATCTTATAAATCCAAAAAAGAACATTTAAGTGAAATTTGATCTCGTCGGTTGATTCAAAAATACTATCTTATAAATCCAAAAAAGAACATTTAAGTGAAATTTGATTAATACATCTCACACCATATCTTAATAATTACAAATATATTATTGATTCTTTCAATCACTGAGCACATTCAGTTGTCGAAACGTTTACCTTGTATGTAAGATAAAATGTCTTCCGAAGCGTAACTCATTCCCGCCGCCTTTGCTCTATTAAACATCCGGTTAGGTTGAATTTCTCGGGGCTGTTGGGTCGTGCAAAATCGAATATCGCGTCGGCGAATGATCTCTCCCGGCTGGACCAATCGCTAGGGCGTTCTCCTTCTCCCCGGTCACGAGATAATCAAGCCACGAGAGAGCAACGGGGCGAGTTATGAGCTTCCTTTGTTCCAACTCGCCGATCCACTCTCTTCTCTCGTTTCCAACCTTCTTTCCTCCCCCGTTCCCTTGGATCCTTTTCCTCTTGCGGGCCCTCTCACGTGGATCTCCTGGCTTTCTCACGAAGAAACACGGGAGATCCCGTGAAGGATGCTACGGAGAACGTCGCGGAGTCGACCGCGACTAGCTGTCGATAAGAGTGTCGATAAGGAGTGCCATTTATAATAAGGAGGGATGTAAACGGATCCCTTACGGGTGTATAGGTTCTTTCGAAGGGCGCCGTAAGAAGTCGTGATTGGTCCCGAGCGTCATATCTCCCGAGAGCTCTTCTCGTGGTGCAACGTTAGCCCTAATCCGCCGCTGTAATCTAGGGCCATCTTATGGTATCTAAGATGTACGTATTTAGATATATCTGTGCCCGGCCGACAGACAACATTACGTATAGGGCGATCCTTCTCGGGACAGGGTTGGCCTCACGATCCCGGAGAACCCTGCGGCAATCGCGCGGTATTATTGGTATAACGAGCAAAAAATTTCTACTCGGAAAGTGTACGGGGAAAATATTTATATTGAAAGATGTTATGCGTTTTTTGTGATGCACACAGGTTTTACGTGATGTGAAATTAATGGAGTGAGAGCGAGAGCTATTTATATTCATATTAGTCGATATAAATAATACTTTATTATGTTACATTATATATATAATTAAATGTACATATAACTGCATTGTTTTTTATTGTGTCTTATATATATCAGGTGTTAAATAATAATTTAATGATAAATAACACATTTTTATTTTATATATTAGGTATGTTAATTGCAGGGAATGGAAGTAACTCGTTACTTGTAACGAAGTTACAGTTACAAGTTACTTTTTTGGTAACTTTACTAGTAACTGCGTTA
>NW_017299190.1:898062-898822 GCF_001594075.2 Trachymyrmex cornetzi
ATATATATATATATCTCTAAATATAAGTAAAATATTTTTTTTTCTGCTAAATTTGCCCATAACTCGAGTTTATGAAATTCTTATTCGATTGTCTTAGGCATAATAAAACATAATGCTAATATATTTGGTGCATCTATTTGGTAAAATCACTGTAGGCGAGGTTATTTGTCATTTTAATAATTTTATTTTTTACAGTTGGTTTCAAGGCGTATTTACGAGTGAATATTATAAAAATTTTTTGAATGATATAGGCTGATATTTACTTTTTTGTCTGATTGACTGATACGTTTAGTATTTATTTAATATTATATAGTCAAAGCATCCTTAAATTGATTAATGATTTCTCTTTCTCTCAATTATTTCATTACTAGCTACTGTTTTTTCCTGTTTTTATTCTTTTTTAAAATTTAATTTTACTTTTTTAATTTCTTTTTTTTATTGTACTTATAGTATCACTTTGGGTTTAACAGTTTTCTTATAAATAGTAATGTATGCTTGGAATTCGAAGAATTTCTTTAGAAGATGCATTCCTGGAGCCTATAATAAATAGTAATATATGTATGTATTGTGTACTTAAGGAGATTGTAAGGGCATAATACACATATATTATTATTTATATACGCTTTAAACAAACTACATACATGTGAAAGTTGTGTTAATAACATTCTGCTTTTATTGAGCAGCACATTTTTATAGATTATTTATTTTATTTGTTATTAGTTTTATTGTAATAAACAAAAATTGTTAAAATAATAAGAAA
>NW_017299190.1:898996-910267 GCF_001594075.2 Trachymyrmex cornetzi
AGAGTATTTATATAAAAAGATTGAGATTTTTATCATTATTTTATAACACATTTTCATATATTTATATTAGAGTACAAATTACTATTTATTTAAATAACTTTTGATCCAGATGGTCAATTGTTTTTGTTTTTTTTGTATTATTATTAAATGCAATTTAGACAATAGTCTGTAATTTTTTCAAGTAATTCTTAACATATTGTATTTGCTGTACAACCTCCTTAAATAATAGAAACTAATTATCGATAGTTCTGTTATAATAACAAGATGTCCAATTTGTTGCGTGACGCAACAGTTTTTTGAACTCATTTCTTCTTCGCGAAACGTATGCCTGTTTCGCTTTAAATCATTGAGAATGTAGGAAGTCGCAATCGTATGTCGCGCGACGTCGGTTCTGGACGCGAGCCACATGTGTATGCACTCGTGATAATAGAAACTAATTATCGATAGTTCTGTTATAATAACAACATGTCCAATTTGTTGCGTGACGCAACAGTTTTTTGAACTCATTTCTCCTTCGCGAAACGTATGCCTGTTTCGCTTTAAATCATTGAGAATGTAGAAAGTCGCAATCGTATGTCGCGCGACGTCGGTTCTGGACGCGAGCCACATGTGTATGCACTCGTGTAACCAGACGGGAGAGAAGGTGTAATTTAACGGGAACGAATACGGATCGAACCCGGGTTACGTCAGTTCCTGTTTGCACTTTCCTGCTAGTGGTGTCCCGTCCCGTCCCCTTCCGTTCCAGCGAGCGTGTGCGCGTCGCGTTGTAACGGACGAGAAATTTATGGTGCGCCGTCGTGTGTGCTGTTGTCTGCGGGTGGGTATCGATGTAAACGACTCTCCTGAAGAGACGTGACTGATCTCGGCGTGACGCTCCGTCGTTCCCTCGTCGCGCCGAGATTGCCACGGCATTTTCGGAATTTTGATATAATGTTGATGTAATTTGTGGAGTTTTTTGCTTCTCCTTTTCTTTCTCTATATAATCTACTTCTTTTCGGATCTGTGATAAGATTATGCGATTGCCGAGCGTGTGAGCATTATTGTAATTAATTATAATAGTATAAAGATAAATAATCACACTAATATTTAAATGCACAAAAAACGATGTTTTAATATGAAGTTGTTAGGAGCTTAGAATTGAATCATCCCTCGGTTGTAGCTTTAAGGAAGTTTATCAAAATCAGAAAATTGATACATAGGAATTATGTCGCACTATTAATTATGTTAGTGATAATAATTATATTTATAATTTTATAAAAAATGCGTATATAGTTGGCATTGAAAATGACTATAAGTAATGGTAATTACAACCATTTTTATGATACTAATAATTATAATTTACAATTATTTTTTATATTAATTATATATTCTTTGATAAGACTAAATTAATTATTATTAATATTATAGCAGCGATAACTAATAATTATATTGTTAGTATGTATTTATATGTATAATAATTACAAATATGAAAAAACTGTTTCCTTAGTGTGATAATATTGTAAACAGATTTGCATTGTATTTTGAGTATCCAATATATTATAATATAATATAACATAATATATCATATTATATTATACATATTTATAATATCCATATCTAATATATAAATATTTAGAATTTTAGTTGAGCCATCATTTAATTATTCCGGCGAAATCCGTATTTAACAAAATTTTAGATATTTATTCAACAAAACCGTTCTTCCCATATAGATAAATTATTTCATTGATCGTTATCTTTTACACACCGCTGTCAATTACAGTGTACGTCGCACAAAAACGCTTTTTTTGCAAAAATTGAAAACGGTGCCTGGCGAGAGTTAATAATGCTAATCGAGAAACATGAAATTCGACTTTCGCGATTCACTTTCATAAATGGCATCGTCACGAAACTCGTGCATAATCGGATATTAGCGTGTAACACGGCATTACGCCCGCCGCCCGCACGTCCGTCCGGAACGGATTAAACAGCAAATCCTATTACAAGTTTACACTGAAAACGTGCCGCGTGTTATACACAGGGCGTACCGTCGCGGCGTTGCGCCGCTTCGCGCGCCAGTCGATAGTTTCGTCAAACTTATTCAATTTTTCAGATTTATCTCAAGACGGGTAGGAGAAAAAAGAAGAACGGAGAGAGTAAGAAAGCCATTATCTGGGGTGTTTTATCATTATACCGCATCGAGTTTTAATGATAGACCTCTATAGGTGTAGCTCAAAACCGATATTCGCTCGGAAAGTTTGGATGCCGCGCAAACATTCGTTGCAATTTTGACATATTCGATATCAAATACGCTAAATTATTCTCTAAATATGTTCTCTAAATATGTTTAACTTGTATATCGAATAACGAAATTTATTAATATAAACGAATTAATTAAATTTACATTTTAAGTATGTGAGATAATTATCTCAAATATATTTTCGGTGATATCAAAAACGAAATTGATGGACAATTACACGGAGAGAACTTTTCGTTATTTTTTACCGCAAAATTCATTACAAATTTCATCATGTTTGGTAATAAGTTTGGGACAATTTGACAATAATGAAATATTATCAGTAACGATAGATTTTTTGAAATATACAAGAGACTTTTTACAAATGTGATGTAGTAAAAATTATAATGCAGATTGTAAAATGTTTTGAAGTGAGTAAGTTCTAGCGTAGCTAGAGACACACTCGACAACGAAAATAACCGATAAATATCGATTACAGTCGATCAATTATTATGTTACATGGTAAAACTATAAGCTAAATCAGATTAAGAATATCATGCTGTATGGTAAAAATTGTATAAGCTAGTTTATATATTCATGACTACTTAGCATCTATTCTTTTAAAATAATAAAGAATCATAAACTGCGTAACATATTTAAAAATGTTGAAATTTGACTATACCCTTTAGTAAAATTAATAAAATATATTACATATCTTATTATGACACATATTAATAAATTAAAGAAACTCATATACAATTCTTTGAAATACTATGTCGTCCCATTATTATCATGATTTTCAGGCTAAATTCTAAGAGAGAATTCTCTCCGTGTATAGGTGGAGTTTTGACTTATATAATAGTAAATAAAATAAGAGAAAGAATTTTATTTTCGCTCGAAGCGGATATTGATGGTAAATAGTATTTTTAAGCAAATTTACAAATATATTTTCCAAAAAATCAGACAAGTACACGAAAATACACTTCAGTTCTGTAAATTGCGCGATTCGGGGTTTGTCGGATTTATAACGCAATTATAAACGAAAGCTGGAAATAACACAAATTACATCGATAGTCAATTTAATAATGTTGCTAATTGGCATCTTGAAATACTGCAAAGAATTCATTGCGAAAAATATTATCTCAGTCAAGGTTTGAATCTGGAAATTCGACCTGCATCGAGATAGATACATTGAGATATTTGTCGCAATAACTAGCACTTAGTGTTAGTGAGAGAACGTCATTTTTCAAGGAAATATGTGTATATATAAATAATTGCAAGTGGAAATTAGGCCGATAAAAATGAATCAAATAAGAAAAACAACCTTAAATATTTTCGATTGAAGCGGTGCTTAATAATAATCGTAGCTTTACAAATACATTTATCTTATTAACAAAGAGAAGACAATAAGAAATTTTTCATAAATTGATAGAAAACAATAAATCGAAATTAAACAAATAATTCCATTTAACAAATATATCAATATTTATGATGGCCGCAATCGAAGTATTAAGATGAGAAAGTTTCAAGTAAATAAAAGATACTTTCAATAGGGCAGAGAATTGATTTTATCAATTTTGATTATCGGAGCTAATTCCGTTAAAATCTTCAGGAGATCCGCGAAGGGGTTTACGTAGAAGCGTTAATGCCTTTTGAGTGGCGACGCTTCATATTAACTTGCAATAACCGCTCGGGGCTGTGCTATTAAAATTAATTCGAACGGCGGTCGCGTTAAAATCGAGCGTTCGCGAAATTTCGCATAAAGCGTCTCCCCCCTTCCCCCCCTCCCTCCCTCCCTCCACCTTTCCCATCGTGCTCGTTAATTTCGCGTATAATTGAGCACGGCCGGCCCCGACTACAAACTCGTTAATCCTTAATAATCTCGCAAACTTCTTAATCCCGGCCGGTGCCGCCAACTAATTAAGTGCGTTAAACACCTTTGTCGGGGCCCCCCCTTGTCATCTCTGCCCCCCTCCCTCCTGTCCCCCCCCTTCTCCGCTACAGGTGCGCCAGTTTGAGACCGCAGTGCCCGGGTTGCTCTCTGTGCAAATTTTCGCGCAACATTAATGACCGCACCTCGGAAAGTTTCAGCCAATTTGCGGCTCTCGGGAATTGGTGTACTCTCTTCTGCACACATTTTTCTTTTCTTTTCTATAAAAGTAATTTTAGGAGGAATATTTCAGAACGCGAATATCCTTCCATGCATGCGCGCGGAGAGGAGGGGGTGGAACAGTTCATTCACTCTTTAAGGCAAACGAATCTAGAATGGAATCGAGAATTGAATTTACGTGATTTTGAGTCTTCCGCTTAATTTACAGTAAAAAGACTTGAAATATTTGCAGACGATTTGATGCTTGAAGCGGGAGAATTTAAAAATATTTGAACGGAATTGAACAAACTTCTGGGTTAATATTGATTTCATCTCGCGGTATTTGAATCTTGAATCTCAAAGTCAGTTCTAGATAAATTTTTCCGAAAAAGTATATAATATAAGGTTCTAAAGAATATAAATTACGATAATGTGAATGCTTGTAAGAATCTGTCCTGCTTTATAAATTCTATTAGATATTAAAAGACAAAAATCTAGACGTTTCGCCCCACAATTTTTAGTCATCTTCAGCAAACCAGAATATTCAACAACACAGAAAAAACGACTTTATACTGAAGTGTCTAAAATATAGGTAGATACAGATCTCGAAATAATTTTATTGGACTATCAAAATAATTGTGTAGGACGCTCAAACTGGTTGAATGTTAAACATTTGCGAGTTGGTAGAATGTCAAAACATTTACAGCATATTACTCATTCTGTTTGAGTTTCGTACATGTAATTATTTCGATAGTACTTACAACAAAATTATTTTTAGATTTGTATTTACCTAAATTTTTAGATACTTCAGCAAAATTGTTCTTTCTGTGAAATAAGAATTGTGTATTATCGCGTAATAATTATATCATTTTAAATGCAATATATTTTTAGTCGTTTTATTTTAAATAGGGTAAACTATAGGGTATGGCCATACGGAAAAGATGGCCATAGGCCACAATTTCTCCAATAATTGATAAATAGTGCATTTTTATAGTCATTCTTAAAGATAATCAATATTACAGTAGTTCATATGAGTACACTGTTCAAAATAACAATATTATAAATATTATCTAATATTTTTTCTTTCGACTATCTGCAAAGTTTTGCACGTGTCTGCTAAAAACTGTTGTAATGTCTAATAAATTACAGTTAAGCTGCCATAATCAACATTACATACACAATAAAAGTACGTGAATTGCAATGTAACCTATAATTAATACTTTTATTTTCACTATTTATTTATAAATACTATGACTATCTTTCTTAATATTATGGCCATCTTTTTCCTAAAAATCAGATAAGATGGCCAATGCATACTTTGTAATATTTTGATAAAATTAAAGTTCTGTTAAGCATTCTCTCTTTAATTTCGATAGTATTTGTTACTTTAAGCTTCAGTGAAAGTAATATCCCAAATATTGTTAAAAAGTAACAAGAATAAATGCATGTTTTTTGCATTTTAACAAACTATGGCCATCATACCCGAGTTTACCCTGTGCGATATCATTTTAGTCGTGAAATTAATGTAACAGGAAGAAAAATAATAGGAAAGCCGCGTGATGTATATCTTCTGCAAACGAATGGCAAACGTCGCAAGACGGATTTGCGGGGCGGATTTCGCGGGTGAACTTATCGCGAGCGGCTACAAATTTGTGAGATTGGAACTCCTTTCGTCGGCGATCGATTCGCGCGAAGCTTACGTTATCGTTCCACGTCGCGCATAAAGCTTGCAAGCTCACGGCCAATCGGAGTTCGGAAGTTCGCAAGGTGGATCGGCGCGACCGAACTTGCGGCGAGGAAAAATCCGTCCGCTGATAAATCGCGGGTCCGTTCTGCGAGGTAATTGAAATATGTAAATATCCGACGTGGCTGCAGCTGCCCGTAATAAACATTTCCGACGATACTACGCCATGAATTCGCGAGCACGAAATTAACGAGAAATTTATTCGCGGTAGAATTTAGTTTATTAGGAATTCAATGCAAAAACACTCCTTGGGAAGCATCGATAAATTTTAATTGGAGCTTAATTAGTTTTTAAGTATTTTTAGCAAGTTTTTCGAATGTAATATTCTCTTGGATATTAACTTTATATATTAAGACAAGCTCAACTAAGGAATATTAATACTTAATTTTGAAATAGCTATCGAAATATTATTTAATTAAAAGATCATAATGTTATATAATGAGAAAAAGAGAGAGAGTGTAAACTTTTCTTATTTATAAATTATCTATTTTTAGTTTTTATTTATTTACTTTATTTTTTAAAGTTTAAGTAATACTCTCTAAATTTGAGTCGATAGTCACTCACTAATTACCCAGTGGCATACTTGGCGCTGATAATTAGTGAAGTTCAACTAAAAAAGGAAGAATGTTTGAGCATTATATAACTAAAATACTGACATTTGCACGTTAATTTCAATTTTCTAATACCATATTTATTGAATTCACTGATTACCAGTGGCATACTTGTACACACACTTTGACACACATACAATAAACTTCTATTTTCTTCGTTTTTAAATTTGGACAAATCGCATATTGCTATATCAACTGTTTTATTTTAAAATAAATGGCTGCTTTGTAACTACGAGACTTATACATTTACTGGAATTGAGGTGAATATGCATTTTTTATTTTATATAATTACTTATTAACATATTTAATTACTTAGGTAGAACTTGAGAATATTGAGTGAATATTTCACCAATTAATCAGTAATTGTTTTATTAATTAGATGAACGGAATGCATATTCTTTCTGTACGCTTTACTCCTCAAATCATACAACAATATATATTATATTCAAGAACTAATTAAGTGATCTGAAGAAATAATGTCACACATAATTGCGGAACATGCGTTTGATGGTCCAGACTTACGCAATTATGATTTGCGGTTTATAGAATTTAAATACTAACATTGAGTGCGTTTAATAACCTAGTTTGCATAATTATTTATTTAAGATTTATAGAATTTAAACACAAACACTGAAGATGACCTGATAAAGAGGTCGAAACGTTTGTTAAAATAAACATATATTAAAAATTGTTCATTGTTTCGTATAACCCTTCTAAAATACTTTCTTTATTTTGAATTTGTCGAGCCATATTATCTACTGCTAATTTTAATTATAAATGTTCAGAGACACAGAATCTGTTGAAGTTATTTATTACCTGTTATTTATTACCTGTTAAAATCATCCGACAAACATCACACTAGTCCTTGCGGCCTTTTCAAGAACCGAGCTGCCTCCCGGGAGTGTGAGAGTACAGATAGAATTAAGGGGCGAAGTTTGCGAATTAGAGCTGTCGGGGGCGTCGCGACGCGTGTTAATGAGCAACCGGGTCGGAGCCGGCGGTATCAAAAGTGCCTTAATTGATAGCGGCGGCGAGACAACCGTCGTAAGAATGAGTGTGTTTTGTCACAACTTTCTTAAGTGTAGGGAACGATCCCGAATTTAACTCTCTATCTGATTGCAATATCGCTATTTTGTTTCATTGTATATATATATATTGTAAATTATTTGAAACCTTCAAAAAATCTAATTTAAAATCTTGAAAAAAATAAATAAATTATTCCCGCTGAGGTAATATTTTCCACAATAAGCTCTCTTTACAGCTTCTAAGATGCTAGTAGCATCAAATCGACGATCTACTTTAATTTAGGGTGATTATTATTTCAGTGTAATAAGATTAGAAACAAGATCTTTATATATGAATACATCAACTAAATACGAGAAGCGTCATTTATGATCAAAGTTAGATGTTCATGTATTTTAAATGAATTTGTCTCAGAAATATGACTGCGTGCCGATTACTTTCGCACTTTCAACACAATTAATCTGAAATAATAATTTCGATTGATTGATGATTGTCGTATTTCTGAGACAAATCCATTAAAAATACAAATAGATGTATTATTCCAACATCTATAACTTTGACTGTAAGTGGTGCTTCTCTCTTGCTTAGTTGAAATTATTTTACTTCAAATTAAGATCGCGGAAAAAATTCACTTTGATGTGCCGTAGGTTGTTTTTTTGAACTAAAGAGGATCTTTGATTTCTTAAGAAAATCTCTTCGCTTTACGCGCGGCAGCGTCGAAAGAGAGAAATCGAATTTTTAATTATGTATATATATGTTTCAGTTTACTTCGCAAGTGACGTATTACTTAATTTCCGCGCGAAAAGATCCGGGATAATTTAGCTTACCGTGAAGTCTCCCGCACCCTCTAGAATGTAATTGATCATGGAACATGAGCGTGTTGTACCCATCGCTGTCTCTTGCAGCCGCAGCTGGCATTCTCTTTTGTAACTCTATCGCGGAATCTAATCCCGAGGGTGAAGGTGGAGAAAAGGGGTGGCATAGAGTCTGGGCAGAGAAGCGTTGTGCCACTCGTATTTCCCGCGAGGGAGACACAGAGACGTCGGGAAAAAGGGGACAAACGTTCTAAGTGAACACGATGGAGAAAGCGGTGCAAGAAGCGGGTTGGAAAAAGGGGTGGTGATCGCGACATGGCGGAGGGATTTGGGGGTGGTTTGCGTCGAGATGTCTGTCTATGCGTGATTTTGCTGATGAGCCGCAATTGTTTTCGATTTACGCCGCATAAAGTCGCATCGCGTAAAGTAAACCCTGCGGGAGATAAAAGATAATTGGATCAACTTCCCTCTCCATGGGAAGGAGGGTGATTTCGTGCCAGCGGGATTGTCTTAGAGAGATGTAACGACTTATACGAGCGACGCGCGTTCTTGATGGAAATTGATAACACTCGGGTCCGAAAATCTTCGAAGTCTCGGTTGTTTGAATTTCAGGCTTCTTGCACAAACTGTTTACTCCAAAAGAATCTGATAATAGCTACCAAATGTTGAATGAAATAATTCCAATTAAATGTTTATTTAATATAATCAGAAATATAATTTTATTTTTCTATAAATATTGTTATATTTATAATAATTACTATAAATATTTAAAAAAGTAAAATTATTTTCGATTACATTAAACGAACATTTAATTGAAATTATTTCACTCAACATTTGGTGGTTATTATTATCAGATTTTTTTTAGTGTAGATTAATTAGTTTTTTAATAATAATGATAATTATTAAAGCTCGATAAAATAATTTTAATCAAATGTTCGGTTAATATAATCAAAATTAGTTAAACATTAATTTTATTTTTTGAAATATATTTAATTATTACAAAACGATTAGTTATTTTTATATTTGATTATATTTACTAAATATTGCACAATTATTTTAAATACATTTGTAGTCATTACCAGACTTTTCTCAGTGTAGAAATATTTTTCTGGGGAGGAAATTAACGATCTTAGATATCATCCTTATTGGAACCGGAAGACGTATATAGGAAGATTCCAAGAACCTGCGATTATCGTCATTATCGGCAAAATAATTGATAATTATCTTCCTAAAACTTATATCATCGAGAGTTATAGCCCGGAATTATCATAGGAAATTGCTGCTCAAGAGTTGTTATCGCGTAGATTATCGAGGAGATAATCTTTTTAGATAATTATACCGCAGTAATTTATAATGATTTTTGATTGAATTACACGATATAATTCTTTTACGACCATTATTAGAGTTAGCATTCTAGAATCTTATATCTCTTACACAGATTTATAAATTCAACAGAGATATATTCTCTTTTCACATAATCCAGTCGCTTGTGAGGAATATATCGCAAACACGAAATATCATTTCTGCTTTTCCTCTTTCCAGATCGTATCAGGCAAAGGGCATTTTTAAGGGTGGTTCAACACGTAGTATGTCTCTAATTGCTTTCTGTATAATCATTCTCTCTCTCCCTATATTTCTATTTCTATATATATTTCCCTCTGTGAACCGCTCGCATTCCTCGAAACCCATAAACTGCGTTCTCGGCAATGGCTGATCGAAATGCGCGCGCCTTACCTCACAGCATCGATATATTCGCGCTGCGTTTCGAGTTACGTCGGAATTTCATATAGCACGGAAGGGTTTCCACGTTATAATCGCCCTTTGTCTGCCGTCGCCGCTGGACATCGCAGCCATAAAAATTCCGCGAATTTCGCGGCCAATTAATCGAACATTAATCAACCGAGTATACCAATCGACAATCCAACAGGTATCACTTCGATCAAAGATCGAGGAGATTATTAGCTGCATCGTTTTCGTGATGTAATGCAGATGCTGTTGCGTAACGTTTGAAGATTGAAAATAATTACGAGCTATGTGCTGTTCGATGATAAGTCATCCTTCGCAAATTGTTGCAATTATGGAAAAGAGGTCGCTGGATTATAATTACAAGATGCACTAATCGAGACTTTATGTCGCGGAAGTTATTTACAAATCGTTGTCCATAGAACAAGCGTTTAACTTCTGAAGAGATAAATAATCAGGGAATGGAAAGTTACTTTTTAAAAGTAACAAGTTACCGTTACTAGTTATCGATTTTTAAAAGTAACTCGTTACAGTTACCGTTACTTGAGAAAGTAACTTTCCTTAATTTTTTTTCTGTTACTTTTTTTAAATCTACGACCACACAAACAATTACAGCGGACGGGCCTAGAGGCTTCTCTAGTCTCAAGCGCACTGTAAAAAATTGTGTAAAATTACAACTATTATGCTGGATAATTTAGAGATCCACTATAATAGTTGTAAACGTCCACACGTTTGTAAATTTGCAATATGCAAATAAAAATAATTTCTTGGTTTGGAACTAAGCAGATTGTGGAAGTACAATTACAATGTGTATGTGTAGCTACAGGAACAATAATATGACAATACATTTCGCACTATATATTATTATACATTTAACAATACGCGAAAAATTTCTTTTATATTACGTAATATTACTAAAATTTGGATAATTACAGAAAATATTCCAAATATCCTGCTATTTACATAATTTCCAATATAAAATAAGATATATTTACACAATAAAAACAAATTTACATAATTTTTGTGGAATTACA
>NW_017299190.1:910385-956532 GCF_001594075.2 Trachymyrmex cornetzi
TTGTGTCGTATCGTGTCCAATCATGTGCAAAGTAACGATAAAAGTAACTGTAAAATTCGTTACCGCGTTACCAAAAAAATTCGTAACTTCGTTACCATTACAGTTACCAAAGAAAAAAAGTAACGCAGTTACTAGTAAAGTTACCAAAAAAGTAACTTGCAGCTGTAACTTCGTTACAAGTAACGAGTTACTTCCATTCCCTGTAAATAATTATTCAGAAAATTCTGTATACTGCCAGAGAGATAATTTCTCGTCGTCCAAAGAAACGATTCTCTTATCGAAAGTGCGATTATTTATTTTAATCACGATTAAATTAAAGAATTTGGAACTTTGTTTCTCTCTCGCGAAAAGAATGCAACTTTGAAATTGTTCGACAAAACGAGGACAAACGCTATCGATTTGTACCATGTATTTTTTCTACACGTACATATTTTTGGAGCACGTTACGTACACGTTATATAATTATATATTATACATTTTCTCTTACATATTCCGACCATTTTGCGCCGGGCGAGATATCGAGTAAACGTCGGCTTTGTTCGTTGCAAATTTTGCCGCGGGGCTACGAATAGCGGAGTCCTCGCGAGGTCGAGCCATCGATAGGAGAGATCGACGGGTGCACTGGGGGTTCGTCGGGATCGACAATGCAGCGGGGCGGACGTATTTTGCATCGATATTCATGACGTGCGGCCGTAGTTAATACGAGAACGCGGGCGACATACAGAGGGTTTCACGAAACCTTGGTGCGCCGCAGCGCGTAATTTCGAGTTACAAAGACGCTACAACGGTAACTACGTGGCGGTACATACCGTCCGATCGTCAATCAGTCATCCCTGACGCTGAGAGGATTTTCGTGTCCATAGAAGATGTAACGAAAATAGATCGCGTAAGCATCGTGTCAACTTTTTTTCCTACCCCTTTTTCTCATTCGACAGCTTCGTAGGCTGTAGTTTCCACTGAGATAAACATCGTTATCTCTAAAAAATGTAACATACCAAAGAACGAATTTCTCAATGCAATCGATTTTGTTTTTAATTCGACATACTTCTCGTTTGATAATCAGATTTACAAACAGAAATTCGGTACACCTATATAATGGGTTCCCCATTATCTCCAATATTAGTCGATATTGTAATGCAGGACTTAGAGGAACAAGTGTTGAAGACTTTTAATTTTGATATCTCTTTCTATTATAGATATGTTGATGACATAATTATGGCTATCCCTTCAGCCAACCTTGTACTACAAAAATTTAATTCTTACCATCCTAGAACACAATTCACATGTGAGATTGGCAAAAAAACTATCAATTTTTTAGATACCACTATTATTATTCGCTGATGAAGGTTAGAAGTTATTAGCCGAAACGTTCGACAAATATATTATTTTTATAGAGAATTGTTTTAGATCAATCGAAATAAACGCGCAATTATTACAGCGCCGATTCCTAAAGGCCCATTTGTAATTTGTTAATTGTTTTAATATAAGGAATCTTATTTTATTGTATTATAAACATCATGGTTTGCTGATTACACTGATTGATAATGATTTTGTTAAATGAGCAATTTTAGCTGATTCTATTTTTAATGTTTATTCTGAAAATAAAGTTATATCACAAACCAATTTAATGTAAGAAAAAATAAAATTTCATCGACCAGTGCAATTTGACATTATTATTAGCGTTATATTTGTACGTGGCTTTGTGCATCTTATGTGTGTGCTTTTCCTCATAAAATGGTTTTCCTTCAATCGAATACGGAATTTTTGAAGTGTGGACTGAAACAACAGCATTCCATGTAATACATATCAGAGACGTAATTTCCTACGGAATGTCCTGAACAACAGCGATTACGTAGTCTGCGGTAATAATAAGCACAACGATACTGTGACGCTTGGCGATCGGACTAGAGATATAAATGACGGAAAAATACTAGAATTTTATGGTAAAAAACTCGGAAATTAATGGTTTTTTTCCTTCGACTTTAACAATTTTTTACTCGGATATTTTTTTTAGGTCATTTATGTTTGTTCGCATTGCTTGAAACCCCCAAAATTTTTGCACTTAAAGTGGTATGATTAGAAAAATAGGTTCGAGCGTTGAAAAAAGAGAAAGCACAGATGCTGAATGCAAAGAGTGCAAGCAATGCAAATAGACCTATTAATCTATTATCAATTCATCAAGAATTGCAACAGCCAATTATATTAGGTGTTAAACTTAATTCCTGCCGTTTTTCGTCTCCAAAATTGATTTGTTCCGAAGGGAAATATCTTAATCAAAGTATTATTAATAAAGTATTATTAATTAGTAATAAAGTAGAAAATGGAGGAAATTAATTACTTAGATTAAGGTATTCATTCATCTTCCCTTCGAAACAAATCAAATTTGGAGACGAAAAACGGCAGGAATTAAGTTTAACACCTAATATATATTTCCGCTTCGATATAAAATTATAAAGCAAAAGTATTAAAAAGTATTAAAAAGTATCGAAATAACAAGAAAAATAAATTCTATTTTTTCGTCTACCTATATTTAACATGAATTCTATGTTTTTTCGCGAATTTTATGTAATTTGGTCAAAAATACCGTTTTTTACAGTAAAAAAACTAGTCTTTTACTTAATATTTTTCTCCGAAGTAAAAGATACCATTTTTTTACATCTCTAGATCGGACTGTCAGAGTTTCATGGCATTTTCCACTTAAGACGCTTCTATTTTGTTCAACTTGTTTTCGTATTTTATTTCCTACGCTTATCCGAGCGTTGTGCTTTTAAGTAAATGATCTACGGATCATCTGCTTAAAATTACATTATGATTATGTTTTGCGTAATGCTCCGTATGACCTAGTATATTTGGCGGAGATATTTTAATCGAAGACGAATTTGTCGCTCGACCTGCCATAACGCGACTCGTCGCGACCGCGAGTCTCGAACGCATAAATCGAGCCGCCATCTATTTTGTCTCGCGATATTCATAGAATCATACATATCGTGCAGCCATGAATATCTCCATTCGTAAGTAGGACACGAGACTAGCTTGGCGACCAAATATATCTGTGAATTATAACCGTTAAGTAATAACGGCGACGATGTCATTTCGAAGAAATTGCTGTGTTAAAAGGTATATCGGAGAACAAGAAAAAACGTCCCGAATTGTCTTGTGCACTGTTAAATTGTATAGGTTCAGATTAACTTAATGTGAGTTGCCACTGCTCCTACTCAATAATATCGTTATTTTTTTTACTAAAACAATAGTTAGGGTAAACTCGGGTATGATGGCCATAGTTTTTTAAAATGCAAAAAACATACATTTATTCTTGTTACTTTTTAACAATATTTGGGATATTATTTTCACTGAAGCTTAAAGTAACAAATACTATCGAAATTAAAGAGAAAATACTTAACAGAACTTTAATTTTATCAAAATATTACAAAGTATGCATTCCGCCATCTTATCTGATTTTTAGGGAAAAGATGGCCATTATATTAAGAAAGATAGAGAGAGAGAGAGAGAGCGATAGAATTTTTAAATAAATAGAGAAAATAAAAGTATTAATTATAGGTCACATTGCAATTTACGTACCTTTATTGTGTATGTAATGTTGATTATATGGCAGCTTAACTGTAATTTAGTAGACATTATAACAGACACGTGCAAAACTTTGCAGATAGTCGAAAGAAAAAATATTAGATAATATTTATAATATTGTTATTTTGAACAGGGAACTCATATGCACTACTGTAAATATTGATTATTTTTAAGAATGACTATAAAAATGCACTATTTATCAATTGTTGGAGAAACTATGGCCATCTTTTCCGTATGGCCATAATACCCTAGTTTACTCTATATTTGACACTATACAGCATCAATTAATGTTGGAGAAATTATGGCCTATGGTCATCTTTTCCGTATGGCCATAATACCCTAGTTTACTCTATATTTGACACTATACAGCATCAATTTGACATTATATAGCGTCAAATTTAATTATCATTTTAGTAAAAAATAACGATATATTTAGTAGGAGTAGTGGCGACTCACATTAGGTTAAACTTGACACTATAGATTTAACAGTGTGAAGTAATATGTCTTTCTACTCCCGTATTAAGCCGGAATCAAACTATGAATGAACATTGAAATTGAGATTGAAGATTAAAGATTGAAATTTCATCAATGAAGACAAAGAAATTTTGGCTTTTTTTATTCTGATTGATCAAACTTCAATCTTTCAATCTTCAATTCCATTCTTCAATGCGTAGTCTGATTCCTTAGACGTATTGGATTATATATTGAAGATTTAAATTGCCATGTGGAATTCAACTAGTCAGAATAAAACAACTTTTTTTTTCCGTTGACTGATTAAACGATGCATTAGTTATATGGAAAATTGGGTCTCGGTTTTCATATGTATCTTATAATGTGATGAACAAAAATAGTCACAGACATAGTCCAGACAACAAAAAGTGTCTAAAATCGGGTCAAAGACGTTTTTTTGCATCTAAAAGATTTATGTCGCAATTTTAGACTGTGTTATTTGAGAAGACTCGATAATGGATAACTTTGATGTATCAAAGGTGCTCTGTGAGTACAGATTTCACATCTTTGATACTCCATAGCTAAAAAATTATCTATTATTGAATTTGTATCTATTGCGTCTATGATAGTTTTTGTTTATTACACAATAAGCTATATTATATGTGAAACCAATTCCTTTCACTGGGATCTAATTTACCGTAAAAGACTTCATGTTTTAATTACACGGAAAATTAGATTTTGATGTAAATGAGTTATAATTTTTTTTTATATAATGTAGCTTATAATGTGGTGAACAAAAGATATCACAGACGTATTAGAAACAAGGCTTGATAATGGATATAGTTTTTGAGTTATGATATATAAAGAGGTGCTCTATGCACAGGTTTTACACTTTTGATATGATTGTTATAAATCATCCATTATTGAATGTTTATGATATCTTTCGTTTATCTCATAAACTACATTATATGTGAAAATTATCTCATTTCATCTAATTTTCCATATAATTATAGGATCAGTGTAGAGTGAGATTTTTGACCAATCAATGAGGTTTTTTCATGCAATTTTAATCTTAAATACATAGTCTAATGCAAACTTCATTCGTCTCTTTATACGAAGGAGAACCTTATTATTTTATCTTTCCGGGAAATATTACTATTTTGCGGTGAGACATCTTGACGAAATCCCGCAGATTTTCTTTAGTACATGTTTGAAAAATATTTCTCGCACATCGCACGTTATGTCGTAAGTACGTCAGGATAGTACGATCTCTCGGCGGGAAATCCCGCAGATTTCCTCCGTCCCGTCGTGCGGCCGAGAAAGAATCCGTCCTCTGTCAAAGACACTCCGTACAATGAAAAAGCCCCGTCGTTCGACTTGTCATCCGTAGATCTATGAACCGTAAAGTCCGATGGTCTCGCGAGAGTCCTTAGATTCTTTCTCGCGCATTTCTTTGTCTCAAAGGATGTGCGAGAGCGAAAAGTCCGGATTGCGCTTTCGCGAGATGGAGTTGTCTCTCTCTTCGGGATGCGGAACGATGCCCCGCGGCGAGCGAAGTCGAACAAAGGCGGCCGTTGAATGGCGCTGAGCCCTTCGCCTAACTTTGGGAAACTTTGCTGTCGATAACGCGGACGGATAGAGTGAAAAGTGCTCTTCCGATGTTCCTTTGATGATCAATGAGCAGGAGTTGTGCTCTTCGGCATCGATTGCGTTTTATGCAGGGTGGGTAGTCCAGGCTCGGTTCCTGGTAGTGGGAATACGAAGTTCTGATTGAAAAGTTCAGGCTTGCAAAAAGTATTGTTCTAACGATATTAGTAACATACTCTCTAAATCTGAATCAGTATGGATAGTCACTAATTACCCAGTGGTATACTTGGCACTGGATAATCAATGAAGTTCAACTGAAAAAGAAAGAATGTTGGAGCATTATATAATTAAAATACTGCACTGAGAAAAAAATATAGTCAATTTTAATAAATATTTAGTTCAATACTGCCAACTAAACATTTACTTACAGTAAATAAATATTTGTTTAGTTAAAAAAAATGATTGTTAAATCGAATTAACATTTCTTGTATCAAATAAATATATCTTTATATTTAATAAATATTTAGTTGGCAGTATTCGACTAAATATTTATTAAATTGACTATATTTTTTTTCAGTGTGATATTTGCATGTTAATTTTAATCTTCTAATACTACATTCACTGAATTTATGCCTTAAAACAAGGTTAGTTAGATCACATAATAAAGATTAGATAGGCAGAGTTGCCATAAATCTGGAAAACCGGCAAAACCGGAAAAAGTCAGGGAAATTGAAATTGGTCATAGAAACCAGGAAAAGTCAGGGGAAAATGTAAAAAAGTCCGGAATTTCCAAATTTGCTCATAATTTCCTTAAACTGCTTCTGTTCCAAATAATTCTTATAATTTTTTAAATATTATATCTGACGTTTATAGTTCAAAACTTGCGCACTTTAAACGATTTTAACAAAATAATTCAAATTTATATTTTATTCAGTATTTTTATTCGATCCCTCTTTTTCGTCGTAACTACATTCTTTTTTTCAAACTAATTCTTTTTTGCTGGCTTGAATTTGCATCCAAAACTTTACTATGCTACTAAGCTTTTTTTGCGTTTTTAATAATATAGCTTTCCTATAATCCTTGAGTCTAAATGTTAAAATTTACATATTCTGTATTAGTCATGAAAAATTTTCCATTTTTATCTGGAAAACCTGGAAAAGTCTGGGAATTTTAAAATTTATTTTCTGTGGCAACCCTGATAGGTTGGTGTTAGAGATCTCACATTTCATTCACTGATTACCAGTGGCATACTTGATACTGATATCAGTGATTACCTACTGATTCAGATTTATAGAGTAAGCAAGAAGAATTTAACTGACCATGAGTTGAAACCCACTCTTTATACCATCTACGTTAGAATTTGGGGTAGAATTTTATTAATATTTTATGTTCTACGCGTACTAAAAAACATTTTGTATGTTAAAACCGATCTTGATTAAAATTTGTATATTAAATAGATAACATCTAATATGTCTCACAATCAGTAAAATTAAATAACAATTTATGAATAACTGAATAAATAACATAAAGATGTAGTTTTAAAACAAATTATAAATAAATAAAAGATGAATATACGTGTTAATTTAATATATTATAAATGTTAATTTTGTTGAAGTAGTACATTTTTACAAATAGAAGTTTGTTTCCAAGTTGTGTTAAAGTGTTATATTTTTTAAGTTGATTTTTCTTATCATAATGTTTATGTTGCTTTTTCACATATTCACGTTGTGTTAAATTAACACAAATTTTTCAACTATATGCATAACACGAGAAAATATCTGAAAAAATCAAAATATGTGCATATATGTATATAAAAAATATATAATGAAATGCACATGTGTATTAAAATGTATAAATTATAGATAGATAGAATTTTATTAGAATTCTATTCTGTGAAGAGCCTGGCATGAATCATAAATTATCTACACAGTGAAAAACATTTTATATTTATGTTAGAAAGAGTCCACTCACATCTTTGTTAAGATTCTCTTTTGAATTTTTCTAGCATGCTCAATTTGTGTTAAATTATTACACAAAACTTTAAGTAGACCGTTTGAGATACATGAAATATGTTAAATTTAACACAAATGTTCTGTGTAAAGCGGATTTAATATTATAATTTTAGCCTATATATATACAGTTATAAGTATATTACGGCTTATTATTAAACCTCTGCGTTTGGAAAGGTGTTATTACCTCGATTAAGTGATTTTATATAAAATCGGATGATACGTGAACAAATGATATAGGCTATATATGAACTGAATAGAAGTTAATACTCGTAGCAACCTGTTAAGAGTTACCGGACGTTTATCGATCTCTGTTTTACCTTGTTAGCAAGTTATGCCCATCGGGTGTTTCTGTAACATTATCTATATTTTCGGGCAAACGGCCGGCTTATGCTTCCTTGTGGACCAATTAATAGCGCTTAAGGGAGAGGCCGAGCAGCAGCCGCGCCAGCGAAAAGTTCACAGACAAGCGAATATTTCCTTGTGCAAGCGTCATGCCTGCCCCAGAGTATTCACTCTCTTTGAGAATCAGCTTTTTAATGCGTCCGACGTTCTAGATTTTTCGACGCTTTTTAATAAGCGCGAGATTAAGAATGATGTTACAATATTTAAAAAATGATTAAGTATTAAAATAATACACTGAATTTATTGAAAATACAATTGTTTACTTTCTATTATTTTTCTGTTTATATCCGTTTTAATCGTATAAAAAGGTATATTATTTCGGTTTGTGAGTGAATTTTTATTTAATCCATATGAAATTATATATTGTTAAATATATATGTAATAATCGAGAATAATATATGGTATATATATATTTTTTGAATTAAAATTATATTATGTCCTGCTCGTTATAAAACGAAATAATAAAATGATAAATGGACGCAGCAAACGAAATTGATGTTTAATTAATAATAATACTTTAATATGTTAATTAAAATTCATTAAAGCTAGACTAGTTTGGCCTATATAAAGCGCTAATACCGATTTCAGTTCTATTTATATCACATATATATTCACACAAGTAAGATTGTTATATATGTAATAATATGTGACATATTATTGCATATATGATTTTTCCAACTAAAATTAATGTCCTACTCGTTATAAAACAATATAATAAAATGAAATGGATCAAAGACAAACGAAATATTGGATGTTTAATTAATAATAATACAACTTTAATATTATGTCAATCAAAATTCACAAAGACCAAGATTACTTTCGATTGTATTAAGTATGGATAATATCGATTCTGGTTTTATTTATATCATATGCAGTCGGATTGTTAATTTACAATTGACTCGAATATTTTAATTATACAAACACAATTGAAGGAGACTTAATACACATCATAGTTAAAATTAGTCGCGCTTTGATAAATTTTAATTGACGTATTAAGGTTGTATCGTTATTAATTAAATATATTTTGTCGTCTGTTTATCACATTTTATTATATATTTGTATTTCCTATACATTTATTTTTTGATACGGTTTATTCTTTAATCTCTGTATTTTTTATAAACAGCTGCGGATTGATTTTGAGCCTCCCAGAGCTCAGTGCTGAAAAATCAGCTCGACAGGCAAAGTGTTAAAATTACACGCGAAAAATGTATGACGGGTAGAAGCATGGCGAATGTCGTCTAACGCATACAAAAAGGTCGACGAGTTATTCGTCTCTCTCCACCGTGCGCCGTGCTCTGCAGTGCTGCATCTCGTCTATTCTGGACCCTCTGTCCCGTGCCATCGTCCAGCAGCAGCGTCGCATGATTCGATTTGCTCGTTCGCTTTACTTCAACCGTGTCCCGTATCGTATCGACGCTACCGTTCTCCCCGTCATCATCGCCTTGTTTTACGGTCGTCCCCTCGCGCGTGTAGAAGAACCGCCATGGAGACGCTGCAGACTATTTGTCGAGCAAAGGGAAACGTCGACGAGAAAATACTTCCGCGGTGGGGAGGTGCAGCTCGAGTAAGAAGAAAGGGGGTCAGGACGTGGATGGAGATTTCGTGGAGGCGGAGAGGTAGTGTGAGAGAGAGAGAGAGAAAGAGAGAGAGAGAGGGGTGAGCAGACGGAGCCGACGCGAAATACTAATTACAACGTGCTCCGCACAATGGCTTTAAATCTTCTCGACGCATTGTTTCGATCTCTCAATAGCATAAAGTCGGGAAATGAAGTTTGCCGAAGAGTCCCGCGCTCGTCTCCTCTTTCCCCCCTTTCCCCCCTTTCCCCCGCTATCCTTCCTCTTCACATAGTTCGCATCTATCATTTCCTCTTCCTGCCCTCCGTCCGCCACCTATCCTCGTCGTCGTCTTCCTCTCTTAACTTGACTATTGCACGTACTTCTCGCGAAATTGCCGAGCGCGTTTCAATTCGCGTTTCGTCTCAGGCATAATTGAATTCTCCACGCGATTCTTCGCTTTTTGCGCGGGAAGATATAACTGCTAAGGCGGTAATGTTCCGATCGGGAGACCGAAACGGACCGTGATTCTGACGTCGAACAGAATTCTCGCTTTGTAAGGAGAAGTCTCGCTAGAGTCCCCTAGAAAATCAAAGATACGACATTGAGATCCTGCGCTTCTTTTTCATTTTCTAGTCAATTTGTGGTTTGGATTTAACCTGATAATGTAAAAATTGTGGTTTGCTGTAGCTATGATTAATCACTAAACTGTGTGGTGATTAGATAAATTAATTCAATTTAAACTAGTCAAAAGTTACTCACTATAAAATCATCAGTTTAGTGACATTAATCATAACTAAAACATACAATTTTTACATTATTATTAAATCAAGTCTAACCACAAGTTAATCAGAAAATGAACTATGGTTTTATAGCGGTAACTTTAATGCCCATTTTCTAATACCGATTAACTTTAATCTCGGTTTAATTTGCCCTTCATGTTTTTCTAGTTCTAAAGATTAAAGTTAATCTCTCTCTACATTGGTCGAAACGGGCATAAAATTATATATGATTTCATTATGATATCTGATGATTCTGCGTGATTTCATCTAACTTCTTGATTACACCTGATTGCAAAATTATAACATGGAGATTTCATTGTGATTTCGGGGACACTGTCCCACGATTATATTAAGTAGTTACCTCCTCGGAGTTAATGACTAACCATAGTAAAAATATAATTTGATCATCACATTTCCAGATGGCGACATGTTCTACCTTGTTGATACGTTGCTCGCAAATAAATGTGTTGCTACCAAAATTGCATCAACTGCACTGAGAGAAAAGATATAGTATTGGTAACAAAAAAAGAGAGTTATTCACAAATGGCCGATTATCATTGGATTACTTTGTTAAAATTACAAAATACAATATTTTTTTGTAAGATGAACAAAATTTTTTTATTTAACAATACAAATTTATTTGGTTGCTCACGTTTTGTAAATACCAATGTAAAATTTGGTTGCCATTACAAAATAAGTATTCTTTTATTAATTTCAACAAAATAATCCACTATGGTAGAGCAAGGAGTGTTTCGCGGAGCTATCAGAGATGGCGTGTCTTCTCGTAAGAGAAATTCAACGTCTACCTCTATAGAAAGCCGAGACGATTAGAGACTAATCTCGTGGACTTCTCGGTTTCCGCCACATCATGATCAATCATGGTAACTATTTTTTCAGAGCGATTAGTAATCTCAATTGCTCTAAATCTATATATATTTTTGCTAAGCTAAGGAAATTCAAAAACGTCAAACATAATCACTCTGTAGAAAGTGAGAGATACTTATATATTATTCATTTTGTTCCGGTAACAAAATGTTCTATTTCTAATTACAAAAGATCTATAAACATCATACAAAACAGTTTTGTACCATTAAATGATCAGTTTAGTTAATAAATTCAACAAATTAATATTGTCGTGGTAACCAACGGTTTGATTGATCATATATCAACAAATAGTTTTTGTGTCAGTAACAAAACTTTGGTTATTGATACAAAACATTTCTTTTAGTGTGGGTCTGCACTTGTTGACGAATTGATGGTTTCACAATATGACAGCTTTGGGATAGCAAGTCCCGTTGACTTGCTAGCAACTTACCGACAGTTTTAAAATCGTTATCATCAAAATTTGTGCTGTTATTATATTAATCATATTGCCATATTCATTTATAGCATCACACAATGCTATCATATTGTTAACAACGCGAGGTAACTCTGATGCTGCTATCTTGCATCAAATTGCTCTTGTTAAACTGCTGACGGTACATATATATACATTATTGCCTATGTGTTGCTGCAATGTTGGTACATTCGAAATCGTTGAAGACAAATATACGGCAAGTTACCAACATTATGAGCAAACACAGATTTGCGTGATTCTGCTGAGAAACGCTCGGTTATTTGGATTAAATCTAATCATAAGTTTATTAGCGAGAAAGTAAAAATCGCGGGCATCACTCGGTTAAGTTAGTTTGCCATTGCCATTTTCTTTCCAATATGGCTGCTGATTGGCTGTTTAAATCACGTGATTACTGTGCTATTTTGTTTCTTCGCTATTTGGTAGTCAATCAGATCATTAGGGTTTTTAGACGGTACCCAATCAGACTGTACTCTTCGATGACGAATCTCTGCACGGAGAGAATTTTTTCTTAGAGTTTACCCTGAAAATATATGATAGTCGTGGGACAACATTATATTTCGAAGAATTTTAATATAAATCTCTCTCATTCATTAAAAAACTATAATAAAGTATAAAATAAGTTTAATTAATTTTATCGAAGTGCATGATAAAAATCTTTAAAATATTGTACCACAACTACCATATTTTCAGGATAAATTTTAAAAGAAAATTCTCTCCGTGTGGTTTTTTAGAGTTTCATTCTAGAGAGATAAAAATTAACGATGAAAATGACGACGCGTTTTCTTTTCCTTACGTGTTTTCTGTTTGCGCCTCATCTGTTTTATCTGTGCTCTCTCGACGTCAGAAATCGATCCGAGTATAAACACTGTTTTGTGCGATCCGTTTTCTCAGGTCGGTGAATTTTCTGAATGCGAGAACTCCGCCGTTGTGCGAGGATACTTCTCTTCTGCATCTGCCTGACGATCCTCCGACGAACTTTTAATGTAGACTTTCCGCTGAAGCTTTTTAGAAGTCATTATATCCAAGTTCTCGGTAATCAAACCTTGAATGTAACTTCTATATTTAAATACCTCGGTAATCATGACTTGAATGTAAGTTCTATTAACATTAAGTAATCAGAGAACGCGTTTCCACGCTTGAAGCTCATCGGGAAATTACTCTTTCTATTTACTGTGAAAACAAGAAAAAAAAGAAGAGAGCGAACTGTTTCATTCGAAAATGCATCAATTTAACAAGCGGGTCGTGCCGAAAATCTCTAATAAATTGTTTTTTTTTGCGCTCTCATTTAACAGAGATGTATCCCCGATATTTTCATTGAAAAAAATTCCAAAGTGAGTTAAAAAATTTTTAATGGCTCTTGTTCGTTAAAAATCCATCAATTTCTGATTTAAATGCGCTCGTAATCGAGTCTTCACTCCTGAAAAAAATCAATGTACTTTGAATACATTGAATAATATCCATTCTCGATTAAATGTCTCTGCAATGAAATATTAATTGAAAAGGTTTACTTTTTTCTAACACACACGAGAAGAAAAGAAAATCTTTTAAAAAGAACCGATGTTCAAAGGGAATTAATTCCGCCACATCCCGTAGTGCTCGTTGTCAAAGGATTAAGGAACTACCCGCACGTTCAGCGAGCTGTAGATTGAGGATGTCCGAGGGAGAGAGATAGCAGCGTAGGAGAAGTAAAGTGAGAGGTGAAAGGAAGAAGGGGATTCCCTTATCTTAATTCAAAATATCTCGCGAGCCGAACTGTAACTTCTCCGTCTGGAAGTCAAAGCGACTTCCGGGATCCACGGGGGCGGCCGCAGATCGCCGAGTCGTGATCTCTCGAACAAAGAGGAGCGACGTTTCCCATCTCCTCGTTTCACGGGAGAAAGCCGCGGCGATCCTGCAATTGATCGGGATTACGCCGCGCCGCTCGTCTCGTCGATCTTTCCGTGCACGCGAATCGAGATCGGCACGTCCATCTAGATTGTCGGAGAAGCGGAAGAGATCGTTCTCCAATCGTCTATCCTCATTGAAAATCGCAAATGCTCACCGTTGTATTCTTCGTCGTCGATGTTCTAGCTGTGATATTCGGACAATTGTTTTAACCCGCCGAGTCGGCATTTTAATCTCACTGTGGATCTCTTTCGACCTTAATTAAACCTTATAAACCTATTTTGATACTTGAACAATCAAATAGGACCTTTTTTAATATACTACTTTTATTTAGAAAACTCCTTTTGAATCTAAAAATAGGAATTTTTCCGATAACTGCCATTTACAGGCTCAGTGTAGGAACTCAAGTCATTAGATTAGAATTTATTATAAATCTCTAGAGTCTACATACGTCCTAAAACTAAACTCGTTATGTACATAACGACGAGAGAATAGAGAACTAATAAAAATAAGTGAATATAACAAGTTAAATATCAAATCGAGTAAAATACACAGAATTAATTGGAAATGATTAAGATAAGTGTGATAAAAGTATCTCTACACTGAAAAAAAAAATATAGTCAATGTTAATAAATATTTAGTTGAATACTGCCAACTAAATATTTATTAAATATAAAGATATATTTATTTGATACAAGAAATGTTAATTTAACAATCATTTTTTTTACTGAACAAATATTTATTTACTGGAAGTAAATGTTTAGTTGGCAGTATTGAACTAAATATTTATTAAAATTGACTATATTTTTTTTCAGTGTATTTTTTATTAAAAATAATATAATTTAGACTTAATACAAGTGAAATGTATATGTGAGTCTTTGTGGATACTGATGCTTAAATGAAATATTCATAACGCGATAGATACAATTCGCAATTGGGATATACTCACCAAACGAAGTTAAAGTAAACGCAAACGTTTCGACTCTGGATTTGAGTCCTCTTCAGTGTGGACGTCAAGTACAAACTACTGTACTTTAACTTCATTTGTAGTACATCCCAATTGGTTGGGAATTGTATCTATCGTGTTATGAATATTTAATTTAAGTACCAACATCCGCAGAGGCTCACATAGGCATTTTACTTGTATATTACATTTATCCTTGAAGTTACTAATATTACTATTTTATTTTATTTCAATTTAGATTTAATAACTTTAATGCTATAATGTCGTAGAACAGCGAAGCATCTTAGAATTC
Organism: Trachymyrmex cornetzi; assembly: GCF_001594075.2. Taxonomy (NCBI): domain Eukaryota; kingdom Metazoa; phylum Arthropoda; class Insecta; order Hymenoptera; family Formicidae; genus Trachymyrmex; species Trachymyrmex cornetzi. Next base: position 925,254 of record NW_017299190.1, read on the forward strand.
TTTCGCATTTTGCCTATTTATATATTTGTTGTTGGCGATACAAAACTTACTACGATTATTACTATTGGAGCGAAATATGACTTAGATTAAAATCTCTTGATTAATATCTGCAACTTCACCAAATGACTACAATGTTGCACGACTCAATTACGTACCACATTTGGCGACAAATATAAGAGGGATCGTCTAAGAGAAAGCAAATCATGTTAATTCCTATTTCTTTTGTAATTACTTAGCCGTTAAAATGTCACTTGTTCAAAATTAAGTTTACGTTTATTTGTACATTGAAAATGACACATTGTCGAAACATATGTTTGTTATTTGAATATTAAAAGTTATCGTTTTGACTCGTAGCTCTTCTTTTCGATTTGCATTGATTTATTTTTATTGAGCCACATTATTACATATACTAATAACTTTAATTTTATGAAATTATTAAGAAAGAAATAAAATAAGTAGAGTAGATAAAATTTAATAGAAATGACAGAGATAAAAGGCTCTCCAAGTTTTAAGAAAATATATAAACTATAATTTATTTATATTTTACAACTTAGAATTTTGTGAAATTGTTGAGGACGAAATTTTCTCCAACTAGCGATTCACGAGAACGAGAATCGCAAGAAAGTTCCTAAAGCTCAAAGGCTCACGATTTCCATCGTCGCATCCTTCCGTCGTGGCGCATTTCCGGCAGGCCGAATAAATGCGATCTGGAATTTGCATTTGCAGGTCACGGCTTGCTGGGCGTAGTAGGAAAAAAAAAGAAGCAGAACGGGGCATCCTCGCCACCGGATAAGCGCTTGATAAACAGCCGCAGGACTTCCGTAGTATCCTTTTTCTTCTCCTTCTCTCGTCTCCTCGTTTGCCTTTAGAAAGAGGACGAATTCGTTCGTGCCGAGTCAGCGGATGGATGTTTTTCCTGCAGAGACACCGACTGATTGAAACCTCTGCAGAATACTTTTTGAGGAGCAACTCGCTCTGAAATAGATACATGCAGTTTTGCAAACTCATTAATTTTCTTGGTGATACAATGGCAAAGTAATTGTTTATCATTTTTTTGAGTGGTATGATCTTCAAGGAATTTTATTCCGATAAAATGTAGTAGGGTAAACTCGGGTATGATGGCCATAGTTTTTTAAAATGCAAAAAACATACATTTATTCTTGTTACTTTTTAACAAAATTTGGGATATTATTTTCACTGAAGCTTAAAGTAACAAATACTATCGAAATTAAAGAGAAAATACTTAACAGAACTTTAATTTTATAAAAATATCACAAAGTATGCATTGGCCATCTTATCTGATTTTTAGGGAAAAGATGGCCATGACATTAAGAAATATAGCCACAGTATTTATAAATAAATAGTGAAAATAAAGGTATTAATTATAGGTCACATTGCAATTTACGTACCTTTATTGTGTATGTAATGTTGATTATGGCAGCTTAACTGTAATTTATTAGACATTACAACAGTTTTTAGCAGACACGTGCAAAACTTTGCAGATAGCCGGAAGAAAAAATATTAGATAATATTTATAATATTGTTATTTTGAACACAGTACTCATATGAACTACTGTAAATATTGATTATCTTTAAGAATGCACTGAAAAAAATTTCTGGTTGAAAATGGACGAATCAGGAATTTCTAATTAAATTTATTAGAATTCTAGTTGAGATAACCGGAATTCTGGTTGATACTATATTTCTAGTGAAATCTACTAGAATTCTTATTTTTACCAGAATAATTATATTAATCAGAATTCTAGTTATCTCAACTAGAATTCTAATAAATTTAATTAGAAATTTCTGATTCGTCCATTTTCCACCAGAGTTACTGTTTAATCCAACCAGATCATTTTTCTCAGTGTGACTATAAAAATGCACTATTCATCAATTATTGGAGAAATTATGGCCTATGGCCATCTTTTCCGTATGGCCATAATACCTTAGTTTATCCTAGTATTATTCCATGTAATCAATAAAATCGAGAAAGCCCGCGGCGAGATAGTTTGAGCCGATTGGGAGAAAGTTTCAGCGGAACTTCCCGTGAAGATTAAACGGAAGTTGGATTCATTATCCTGCGTTGGAGGATCCTGCGGTCTTTAGGAGAAATAGAGAGAGCAGAGAGAGAGAGAGAGAGATGACTCAGCGTCATAAACGATTTACGATTCGCACCTATGCGTATGGGATTCGCTTCGTTACGCGAGCGAGCGGGAACAGGTTTTCGCGAGACGACGTTGTTAAAAAGTTGCACACCCGGTGGTTACTGTTATTTAAAGCCGGCCGCGCCGTGCGGCGCCGTATTTACGGCCGCACTTTTCCGTCGCCTTGGTGATTTATCGCTCGTCCCCTAATCGTGATTAAGCGGTATTACTTGATTAAGCTCTTGTCGTCCCGTTTCATTATATTTATTTATTAATTACCATAACTCAAGGGCGCTTTTAGAACGTTACGGCGCTCTCCCCTTGCTTCGATGGCAATAAAACTAGAACAGTGCTATATGTATGCTATTTGTAAATTGAAAACGCAGTCGTATTAGTCTTAACGGCGTCGTAACGGAAAGATAAAATAGAGTTCGTAAAATGGCGTTTTATTATTAAAATGGAATTTGGAATAAATTCTGTGGAACGATATTTTATCATTAAAATAGAATTTGCAGTGTTCACAGAATTGAAAATTCTTTTACATGTTTAAACTATACAACACACGTATAGATAAATCTCGGAAAATTCAATATTAAAAACGAAAAAAAATTACAAAATTATATATAATATATAGATATTTATAATCTTTTTTTCTGTTTTAAGGTTGAGTTTTTCTGGGGTTTATTTTGTGTATGTACTTTAAACGTGTAAAAGGACTTTCAATTCTATAAAATAAATTCAAAGTACTACTTGCACTAATAAAAATGGTCTGGTTGGATTAATTATAATTATTCTAGTAAAAATAAGAATTCTAACAGATTTTTTCAGAAATATTATATCAACCAGAATTCCAGCTATTTCAATTAGAATTTTAATTTATCTATTTTCAACTAGAAATTTTTTTCAGTGTGTAATGTTGATGATTTCATCACCTTAAGCATGAAAATTTATTTCGACTGAATATAAGATTTTCCTCTAAATATTGTTTTATTAAAATTAAGGAAAGTTTACATCTGTACTCGTGATTATAATAATTATATTTTGAATAATAATAAGAGGCTAGTCATTGATTCATTGTGAATTTTTCTAATGTTTGAAAAAATTTGATGCAGCTGAAAGAATTTTTTATTAACGCATAATGTAATTATATAATATTTTAAACAATATTTATAATTGGTAGGTAATCAAAAGAAAATTATGTAACAATGGAACAACGGTATTATGACAGCATAAAGAAGCTTCCACCGAGAAATTTCTTCAAAGCACAAATTTCTCCGGACATTTTCCTTTTGTTATGTCTATCCAATTAATTATTGTCAATCAGATAATATGAAACGATAATAATAAAGAGAATAAAAGACAGAAAGAAAGAAGAGAAAAAGACTAGAGAATCATTTCAATAAACTTTCTATTATCGTCACTTTAATTATCTTCTCATTACCGTTAATTGGTTTTTTTTTTATCACTCCAACGGCGTTTCCTATTTGAATTATCAGTTTTCCGCGAGTTTTCTCTCCAATCGACGATTCATCGATATAGTGTCACGTTCGAACAACGATTCACCACTCAAACGCATATTATGTATGTACATGTCGGATGTGACGCGACTCGCTCACAAATCGTCGAACGCTCATCGATTCACCGTCGATTACCTTTCGCTATTTATGGAACGCGATACATGTAAGCGAGACAGGAGCTCCATGTCACGTTCTGTGAGCGATGAACTTGACCACATTCGTCGAAATGCCTTTCGCGGTTTATCGACGATCCTGCCTTTTGTTTGAATGAATAGCTTGCACGTCGCGAAATATGTGCTGAGTTGCTGTATTTTTAGATCGATAGATACGATTCGTAGACGCTGTTTTGTCCTTTTTTAAATTTTTCTGTTTAAATTTTATCGAGAACTCCATTCGTATCTCCTGTCGCTCTCAGTGGTATTCATTTTTATTTAGATCATTTGTATACGCACGAAAGGAGGTACACTTTTCATTTTTTCCGAAATATATTCTTGGAAAGAAGAATACAGCTATTTTGGCAGTCGTCGGGGATTTAAAAGTGAACTAATTTAATTTTATAAAAAATTGTCAAAATCGTCACAACTCAAAAAGAGTAGTTTTTTAAAGGGTTGTGAAATAAAATGACAAAAATGACTTTTGGTTACACTGTTAAATTTTATAGGGTCAAATTAATTTAATGTGAGTCGCTCCTGCTCAATAATATCGTTATTATTTACTAAAACAATGGTTATATTTGACACTATGCAGTATCAATTTAACGTTATATAGTGTCAAATTTAATTATCATTTTAGTAAAAAATAACGTTATATTTAGTAGGAGCACTGGCGACTCACATTAGGTTAAATTTAACACTATAGATATAGACAGGGTATGTAAAAATATATGTTTTTGCCGATATTAGATTAATCAATAATTTTTTCTATTAGATCAAAAAATAATTTTTCCTCCTTTTCGAGGAAACTTAATTTTTTAACTTACCTATGTTACTTTCGAAATTATTCGAAAAGTAGGGGAGCGATAGATATATGTATATGATAAAATCTAAATATTAACATATAATATATCTATATATATTTCCATTCTTTTTATTCGCGCACATCTCTAAATTTCTTGCAGTGAAATCTCACTTCAAGAGAGTGAAAATGCAACCACCCTTGAAAAAGGGTGAAAATATTTCACTTCTTGAAAACAAAGTGACGATCTTCACTCTTTTTAGAGTGAAATCTTACTTTTTTGGAATGAGATTTCACTTTTTTGAAATGAATATTTTCACTTTTTTTCAAGGGTGGTTGCATTTTCACTTTCTTGGAGTGAGATTTCACTGTAGGAAATTTAGAGTGGCACTCTAAAACTTTTAGAGAGAAAGTCTCACTCTGAGGAGTGAAATTTCACTCTTAAAGATTGAAAATTGAGTCACTCTTTTTCAGGCTCAATTTTCACTGTTTAGAGTGAGATTCCAGTTCAAAGAACGTAGAGAGTACGATTGCGCTTTAAATACCAGAGTTTATTCGCATGTTGGTTTAATTAAGTTAATAGCATTTAATTAAAGCTTTCTTTTCGGGGACAAGACCCACGTTGTCGAAAGCCTTCGCTAAGGGGATATCCCGAAACACACGGCTTGCAGTTTACATGGATAGGGGTTTCTCCACGTGCATAACTGTATACTGAGCATATATGTGGCTTTTTCATCTGCCACACAAACGCTGGATACATACGCGGGACGACGTTTGCTCGACGAATTTGCATAATTGCGCACACATTAGCCGTAACTATCGCGCACAGCCGCGATAACTATATCTCGTATAGCCGCGCCGCGCTCGTTGTACAATTTCGGGTTATCGTCGCAATCGCGGCAATATTCTTCCTGGAATATCAACGTCGGATTTTCAGCAACCGCGAAAGCCGCCGTTCGTAACTCTCGTTTTCTTTCTGTGAACTTTCATTATTGTGCCTTTATCTACTTAATGAAATATAATATATATTTGTAAGTATATTCTCTGAAAAATCTAATGTTTCGTATAGCTTTCAGCAAGTACCTATACACATAAACGGTCGTGTCCACAAATGAAGTCGATTATTGCGGAATAATTTAAATAAACTTTGTATATTCGTGAATTTCTTTTAATGATATTTTGAAAATTTGAATTTAAAAAAATGGTTAATATTTTATGGGTACACTGAGAAAAAAAATATAGTCAATTTTAATAAACATTTAGTTCAATACTAAACATTTACTTACAGTAAATAAATATTTGTTCAGTAAAAAAAATTGTTAATTCAAATTAACATTTCTTGTATCAAATAAATATATCTTTATATTTAATAAATATTTAGTTGGCAGTATTCAACTAAATATTTATTAAAATTGACTATATTTTTTTTCAGTGTATATATTTTTCTTTCTTGGATTATTATTTATTATATAATTTTATTAACATTTTTTTGTCTCTTTATTTTTAGTTATGATACGCGGATTATTCTAATCTATCTACTTCTCTTTGTTTCTTTAATAATATATCTCACTATTTAATTTTTATATTTTTAGTAAAGCCGTCTTTTTCTTCGCGCATTTCTCTATGTACTCATTTGGCTTTTCTTCGTTGTTTATTACCATTTATTAGAACAAAGCGTCGCTTTGTCGGTTTCTCCGGTGAAACGGTTTTCTCTCGGTGACGATGGCCAAATTTTTCCTGTTTCTGCTTTCGAGCATCGAGTTCGGCTTAAAAAAAAGCATAGGTATACAGCCGTCGCTGGCGGGAAAATTGTAGCCATCACGCTCGCGTTTCGTGGAAAATCTCGCCTGTTATTACGAGGCTCGTGCCTCTTTTCTTGCCATTCCACGGAAAAGCGAGAATGCGGTCAGCGAAATAATAATATGAGAGTTCTCCTAACCCATTAATACTTCGCGAGCTTGTGTTGTGATATTATCGTTCTTGGTAAATTTCTTGTTTATTAAAAACATGTGGAATTAAGATTTTATGGTAAATAAATTGTAAATAATAATAAGATAATTAAAGAAATTATTTTTTTAAATTGATAAATAATTTTTTAAATTACCACGTATAGTAACTATAGTATAGTAATTTATTTATTTTATTAATTTTAATAACAATAATTTTCAATTACTTTTATGTTCATAGATGTATAACAATAATAAAGGAATTAAAAAAATTTTTATTTTTATTAGAACTAATAAACAAAATAATAATTAGTAAATATGTATATGTGATGTGAGTAAAAAATTATTTATATATTAAAAATACTAAATAAGTATATAATTATTTAAATTTTATAGTTTTCTCATATAGTTATAGTTCAATTTCAGTAATTACTCGAAATCACATCTAGTGGTCTCCAATTACCTTCACTCGTATTGCGAAATCCTAGTATTGTTCTGAATGATGTACAAAACTGAATGAGATTATCCTTTGCATCTCGATGTAGTTTGTGTATAGTTTCGTTAATTAATTACAACTGACGTGTTTATTAGTCAGCGTGGCGGACAAATCCTATTTTACATCTAGGATTTGCAGTTTGCAAATTCCTGAAATTCTAAATTGTAATTTTGAGAATGTTAACATTTGTAGTATATTAAATATATATAATATTAAATGAATAACAAACACATACATGGAGTAATAATCACAATAACTTGCGTGGTGTTTCGTTTCTCGAGATCCCAGATTCTTTCGCGATTATCAAATTACGTGATCTGAAAAATTCTAAGTTTAGAATTCTGGAATGTTGGAGTTCCTTACAGATTTCTTTCGATTTTTCTTCTAAATATTTCACACAATTTCTTGTCTCACGTTTCCAACATTTTATAATGATAAATTAATTTAGGTAAGTGACGATAATAAGGTGAAAGTTTCGTGACTTGTATTTCGGAAACTTCCAAATTTTATAAGTACTTGGTGGTTGAAGTATTTTCATCCGTTCAGTGTTGCGTTTAAATAATTACAAATTATCTTATCACTGAAAAATATGTTTGATTGAAAGTGGACAAACCAAAAAATTCTGATTATATTAATCAGAATTCCGATTATCTCAACTAGAATTTTCTGGTTAAAGCTACTAAAATTCTAGTTCAGATAACCGGAATTCTGTACTGTGGGGAGTGCATATTAAACTTATTACTTATTAAGATAATTTGAAAAGGACAACATTTCGTTTATTTAAAATAAAGCTAGAGATAATATATATTTTTAAAATAAAAATAAAAAGAAATACGATGGCTCGATTCGAACGTATCAAAATACACAAAATTGGGCAACGAGCCAGATATATAAATACAAAAAACTGTTTAATAATATCAAATTACATACAAACGTTTCGACTCCGATTGAGTCATTTTTAATGTTAAAAAACAAATTTAAAATTACGAAATAATAACGTCGGAATATATAACATTAAATAATAACGTCTGAATATATTATCATAATAGTCATAAATACTTGTAAATTTTTCCTCCATAAGTGATGTCGAAACTTGCATAACCAAATCAGTCCGAACGTAACAATTTCATATTTGCAAAAAATATCATGTCTATAAGGAGTTAACATTACAATTAATATCAAGTCTTTAATGCCTATTATACAAAACTTATAATTCTAAATACCTTGACATCACTTATGGAGGAAAAATTTACTAGTATTTATGACTGTTATGATTATATATTCAGACGTTATTATTTTGTAATTTTAAATTTGTTATGTATTCCGACATTATTATTTTGCCCAACTTTGTATGTTTTGATATATATTTTAATAATATAATTTAACTAAAGATAAGATGAAATCACTGTATTATTTAGATAATTATCTAGATAATTTTATATGGGGATAACAACATCAGACACTGCATCCGGTTTTATGATCCTGCGAGAGCAGGAGGAACGGATCCTGAATTTCTCCCCGACGATTCGTTCGGAGGAGCCGTCTTGAAATATTATCCGGCGCAGCCGTGGGAGGTGAAAGGGGTACGGGACGTGTTCTAATTTGCGCGGGCGATGTAATGGCTGGTTTCGAGCACCCGGTACATGGTGGAATTTCAACGGCCCGAGACCAGGATCCGCCTACCCGCCGTCCTACCACTTCCTTTTGTTTCTCGTCCCAGAACTCTTCTAGACCCGCAGACACCTTCTTCTTCTTCTACTTCTTCAGGTAGCTGATGTTCCGGCAGATTCCGTAGATTTGTACAACAGACGTCGTTTGATCTTTTTTTTTTTTTTTTGAGCTCGTCCTACTCCTTTGTTATATCTCGATCGACGGTGAAAGTTGTGAGCCGATCCTTGTCTCGAGATGAAGATGTGATACTTGAGGAATTCCCAGACAATTATAGTCTTGTTACTAGGGTTCTACCAGGTTGTCTAGATTAATCAAGTTGTAAAACAAGGGCCTTTTTTGAACTGGTCGATGGTAATTTAATTTCCGTAAAATAAACTCATTTTATAGTCATTTTAATAATATAGGATGCAATCCTTTTATCACTTGTCTAACAATTTAAAATAACAAGATTTTCATGAAATGAGGATTTCAGTTTATATATTTATGTGTTTTTACATTTAAATTAGATCGCAGAATTGGATATGTTATTATTTAATATCCTAAAATCCACACCGATAAGGTCTTTGTTATTCAATAAAATACTCAATAAAATATTATGATCTGTCTAATCACTTGAAATGCACACATCGTATTTTAATTCCTACCTCGAATTCTTATAGTTGTTTATGTTTCCAAGAATTTGATAAAGGCGACTCGGTCAGTTTTTCGTTTAACCGCATTCGATTATTAGCCTCATTGGAATTATATACTTATGTCGAGAGAAACTCCGCGGAATAATTATTTTTTTTCTTATTCGATACTTTATCGTCAATTTTCCTTATAAATAGAGATGATGCAACAAGATGTATTAAACTAATACTAGTCAAAAGAGATAAATTTAGAATAAGATTTCTTGCAGCTTGCATCATTTATTTATTGAGATTAGGTTATAACCTTGATTAAATCCAATAATTTTAGCGATATTTCAGAAATGAATAAATAACCAATAAATTTAGGAAATAGTAAACTATTAAAGTATTAATATTAAGTTATTAGTAAATAATGAAAAATTATATATATATATATTTATACAGCTTATATCAAATTGTTACAACAGCTGTATGATTAAAAGTCTAAGATTTTTTAATATTGACATCAATTTTCTAATATTTTAGGAACGAATTAAGATAACAATACGATATATATTTACATACTGGATGTCTCGTAAAGACCGTAACAACACTTAAGGAGATATTCCTGAGATCATTTTGAGACGAAAATTCTAATACCAAAATGTCGAGACTAATAATCTTTTAATGTAATAAATGAAAGTAATTAGAAGTATAATAATTTTTTTGCATACGTAAATTTTTGATATTAATAAGAAGTGATAATTAACTTTTGCTTTTAACACTTTACGTTTTTATCGCACCTGAATGCGCAAATTTAGGTGGGTCGGTATATGATTCGCTACTTTGAATGCTTATAATTTAAAACTTATTATAGCTTTGATATTTTGGTACTAGAATTTTCATTTTAAAATGACCTAAAACATCTACCCTCAAGCGTTATTACAGTCTTTACGGAATACCCTGTACATATTTTACGTTAGTTTATTTTATATCTCATGTTTTTTCAGTACGTTCGCCACGGATCTGTTGAGTATTCAATAAAAATAATCCTTCCATCGCGCATAATTATTCCATTATTGCCTAGCCAGTGCATCTTTGATAAAAGAAAATAAGACAAATCCGCACTAGATCCCGTATAAATCCGCTATAAATCCCCCTTACATAAACTCGCTCCAGTTTATTCTGATAAACGGAACCCTGTAGCATCCTTGGTCGAGCGAAGAGAGCTCCTATATCGATACATCGCTCGTTCGTCCGTAATAAAATCCGCCGTTTTTATTTCCCATCCGGCCGTTGGCGGAGAGATTATGATCATCCTGATTTTCCTTTTGTCGTTATTCTTTTCCTTCCTCCCAATACCACGGGAATTATTGCTGTAAATTGTCGTCTCGTCGCGTAGAAGGACGAGCGAGCTCGTCATCACCATCATCATCCTTCCTCCTGTCTCGATCGTCTCCCATTTCCCGTTCCATCGCTCTCTCGTCCTCTACCTCTATTTGCTGACTAACTGAATCAGCAACTGAAAGCCTCCTCTGTCGCTAGTCGATAGTTTGTTTTCGAGGAAGCTGTATTTCGCCTCAACCTCTCTCGTCAACGAAACGCCGCGCGTCGCGTCGTCCTCCATTTTTCCTCCGATATCACGCGGTTCCCGAAAATTATAGAATTTCCCGTTGACGAAATCAAAGGAAAATTTCTATCACGATTCATTTATATTATAAGATAGTTATATATGATATATGAAACATCATATCATCTGTTTAGCTACAATCTCAGTTATTTTATATGTTTTGATATTCGATCTTGCATATTTACTAGTTTTTAAAATTGATTATATTAATTTATGTAAAATTAATGTCTATCATTGAATATTGTCAATCATTGCACCTAATAATAAAAAATAATAATTATATTATTTTATATTAAGTAATGAAAAGAGTATAATGAAAAGTAAAGCTGGTTGAATTGAAAACGTGATTAATTACGATTTACTTCATTATTAATTACTGTCGTTATTTCTATTTCGACAAAAAGTATAGGAGTGGCGTTGGATTTTGATAAATTTACGTGATATTGTTTCTAGATAATTGAAATACATACATGGAGAATACGTAGCTTAGTGCAGTTGTGTCTCAATTATGCAAAATTCCAGTTATTTCCTCTTTATTTTTGGACTTTAACATTATCAGTAAGTAGATATCATAAAATTCACAATGTTATCTCGTCGAAACTCTGTCGTTTAAAAGGATTAAAATATCGTTCCATAATCGTAACGCTTACAGAAACCACACTGAGAAAAAAGATATAGTATTAGTAACAAAAAAAAGAGAATTATTCACAAATGGCTGATTATATTATCATTGGATTACTTTGTTAAAATTACAAAATACAATATTTTTTTGTAAGACGAACAAAATTTTTTTATTTAACAGTACAAATTTATTTGGTTACTCACGTTTTGTAAATACCAATGTAAAATTTAGTTGCCATTACAAAATAAATATTCTTTTAGTAATTTCAACCAAATAATCCACTCTGATAGAGCAAGGAGTGTTTCGCGGAGCTATCAGAGATGGCGTGTCTTCTCGTAAGAGAAATTCAACGTCTACCTCTAGAAAGCCGAGACGATTAGAGACTAATCTCGTGGACTTCTCGGTTCTCGCCACACCATGATCAATCATGGTAACTATTGTTTCAGAGCGATTAGTAATCTCCATTGCTCTAAATCTATATATATTGTTGCTAAACTAAGGAAATTCGAAAACGCCAAACATAATCACTCTGTAGAAAGTGAGAGATACTTATATATTATTCATTTTGTTCTGGTAACAAAATGTTCTATTTCTAATTACAAAAGATCTATAAACGTCATACAAAATAATTTTGTACCATTAAATGATCAGTTTAGTTAATAAATTCAACAAATTAATATTGTCGTGGTAACCAACGGTTTGATTGATCATATATCAACAAATAGTTTTTGTGCCAGTAACAAAACTTTGGTTATTGGTACAAAACATTGCTCTCAGTGCACGTGATCAGTTCAGTATTTTCTGCGATGTTTGCCTTGAGTTAAAATGATGGGTTGACCTGATCTGTTAAAGTAGGGTGCGACAGGCGACTAAAGGGGCCCAAGATACAACAGTTTGGGTTCACATAGGACCCAAACTGTCCGAGGGACCTTCGATCGAACGGACGCCTATAGATCACCCATAATGTATCAACCCAAATATTTCTCGAAGAAGACTTGACGATAAGCGAGGGGAAGTAGAAGGTTCGGAGAGGATTAGCTTAGACATATGGGCCGGGTGGGTTCACGAACCGGCCGGGGTGGTAAAAGAGGGTGGTAAAAGAGTATGCTGTGGCAGTTTGTTTTCAAAGGACAGGTAATAATGGCCCTTAGGCGAGAGAAACCTCCCTCATCCCCCCCCCTTCCATCCTGCCCGGGATGAAACGCGACGGTTTTGTATGCAGACAGTGGTGCGCGCGACGGTGTCGTTGCGACAGCCGGCACACGTGATCAAATTTCCTGACGACGACGACGAGGATGAGGAGGCGGCCCTTGACGTCGAGCAGAACGGAAAGCTTCAATACGCGCGAAATCGCGAGCCGGCCATCCCGACGCCGCGCGTCCGCGGAAGGAAATGGCAGTTACCGTCGCGTGACAGGAATCGGATCGTTTTCGTTTCCGAAAGGGATCGGGCCGGAAAAGGATCGCGGCAGATCGTATCTTCGATTAGCGGGTCGGTTGGTTGAGGTGGCTATGCGTTTGCGACACCTGGTAGCCGAGGAACGGGTCGCGGATGTTTTACGAGCTTGTTTTACTGGCGGCGCAACCTGAGTTAATCCAACTCGACTAAGAGCTCGTTTTACAGCACCCATAATCGATCGGGATTGGGACGAGTTATTTTTTCACTTAAGAGAAATTTATGATCTCCTGCTTTTCGCGGTCATTAGAGATAATTACGAGTCTCTCCAAAGTGATGGATTTTCATTTCCTTTCATCTTTCAATCTTGCTCGTTAATTTATCGCCCCCGGGTTACTCTTTCTTATTGTTAAAGTATTCTCTTTCTTTAATCCTTTCATTATAATATTATTCATGTTTTCTTTTACATTGTTATTAGGATAACTCCGGTATATACGCCGCGCTGGGATTTACGCCGCGGAAGTCAGAAAAAATAGAAGGAGTAGGGGTAATTTTCTCGCAAATACTTTGTTACATGCCTTTATGTTATATTAGTATTGAGTTATAATTTCAGCTTCTTACTGTTAACTCTTATCATACCATCTACAATTTAGTGCCTCATCCATACCATCAAGGGTCACTTCAAGTCTCTTCGTTTTTTCACCTCTTCAAAATAATAAAAAAAATCTCTAAAAAAATTCACCAACATACTTTCAACTTTCTAGAATAAATATTGACTCTTTATTTTGGAAAATAATAAAATGTAGTATAATTTAAAATTACTGAGACTCAAAGAAACTTGCACGAACAGGAATCGCTCGGTCACTAGTTACCCATATTAGTACGGTAAAGGTTAATATTAATGAAATTATTGTGAGTTGAATCGATTTGTCACTGTGTGTAACAAGTAGCATCATCATAAATTATAATCTACATAAAATGATTACTGTAAGGCGTGTAAAGGACCTAGTGGTTATTTCGTGATACATACGTGTAGAGGAATAGTAAAGCATGTTGTATAGCAAAATACAAGTGCTTTGCTTTCGTATTCTTTGTTTAGTTTGTTGAAACCCTTGCATTTTTGCTATATATCCCACCCATTATTTATATATAACAAAAATGCAAGATTTCAAAAAGTTTATTTTTTAATACGAAAACTAAATATTTCGGATTTCTAATATTTTTTTCATAGTAGTAGACAGTACAAAGTTTTTACTGATATAGTTCGTTTATTTTAAACATGGTAAATAATACTTAATAAATTAAGTTTTTGATAGGTGCGGCGTATATACCGGAGTTACTCTATTTTTATATAGCTAACTAAAGTGAATGTTTCAATAATTAAATGTGCTTAGTGATTAAAATATTAACAATATATTTGTGATTATCAAGACATTTGTTAATAACAGCAAGAAGATAACAAAGTAAAAAGAAGTTAAATAACTTGTATCGAAATATGTAATAAAAATGTATATTTATTTTGATTGCAAATTATTACGAAACAAATTTCTAGTTTTGCAGGGATAGTCATATTTTTACTCTTATTCATCTTCTTAGCATTTTGAGTAAAGACAATAGTATATATCTTTTTGAATTTTCAAAAATGTATTATATTCACCTAATGTTCTGTAGTTTTTATTATTTTTATGATGATTGTAAAAAACTGAAAATTAAATTTAAAAAATTAATTTTATTAGAAGTTCAGTACTGATATAATTAGTATGATGTAATAATTAATGCCCTTGTGTGTTTTTTTTTTAGATTTATATGATATATTTTTCGGTCACCGACGAAACAAAGTTTCATGTGAATATTAAGTCCTTTTGTAATGTCACTAATTATCAATCAATAATAATCATTATATTATTGAATAGTAATCATTATATGATTATTATAGATTAATAATAAATGATTGAACTAATAATGATCATATCTTATTAATTTAATTATTAGATCGTTTATTGTATCGATTTTGCTAAACCTTGTATTATATATTAATTACGTCATACTAGATATATACGAGATATTCGTAAAAAGATTGCGTTATTTGTTCTCCGACTGTGTTACAGACCAAAGTTAATCGAGCGTGGGACACGCACAGGTTGTTCATCCAGGGATACATTCTGAATTTTTACTTCTACTTTTTTTCTCTCGCCCAGTATTGTACACCTTGGAAGTATCTACTCGGGTATTACATATATAGTCTATATATATATATATGTATACATATACACACACTCACTCTTCCAGAAATATCAAGAGCGCTCGCTTCCATTCCGTTTATCGACAGTCCCAGCATCCAGCGTGCCGCCAATCGGTCACGCAAGGTTGCTTCGGCAGCCAATGAACGCGTCGAGCTTGACAGCTCTCGATACTCGCGAATACAGCGCACGAGAATATCGTTTTCGCAATACCTCTGCTCTACCAACCGTGTCTGAAATTTCGTGTCTGAAAGGCGGAAATTACTCGAAAGCTCGAGCGTGAACTCGAGCGAGAAAGCTCTCGGCGGATCGTTCGGCCGGTTATCGATTGTAAAAGTATCTGGTTATTTAAGACTGGTAAAGCGACCATGCCATGACGATAATGAGCCTATAACGACGGTAATGAGATCGTTACATTGTCGTTACGCAGGTTTTATATATGGCAAAAAAACTATGCAATATAATGACACTAATATTAAGGTATTCGTAGTCCATTCTTATTTTAAAATTGTCTTAAGTAATGTCTTAAGATACTAATGCGGTTTTCTGATTTGTGACATTTAAGATTGTACTTAAGACAGTCTTAAATATAAAAATTGACTATGTATATATTAGCCTCTTCAAACTTAATTTTATTGGAACCATGTTTAAAAAAATTTTTTTAAAGTTTAATTTATGTGCATTTTAATAAATAATTCATATTAAACATTTAGCTTTTTTTCAAAATTTTCGTTGCATTTTGATGCATTATTATGTACAAATCTCAGATGTCGATAGAATTAAAGAATTTCAACGGATAATGTCTTCAAATTTGATGTGCATTACAATGTACGCAGAATCCGAAAGAGTTAAGAGTTATAGAATAGATATCCAAAATTGATAAGCGCGGGAGATAATGACGATAGCAGGGAGGATGAGATGAAATCTCGCAAAGTCGGGCGCATTTGAACAATTTCCGGTTCAGGAGAAACGACAGGATGAAACAAGGGAAGATATGGGTACGATTTGTTAATATATGCTTCTTTGAAGTTCTTGAGCGAATTACACACGTTCGAAGCGCGAAGATTTTAGATACAGTTTAGCAGCTTTTAGAATTTAATAGTTTGAAATTGAGAGTTGCGAAATTTTTGTTACTTGTTTTATTTCGACTCATGTTTTGTTTTATAATTCAAAACAAAATCAAAAAGCAATGAGGCAGATACGGAGTTAGTGATTTTTAAAAAACAAAGTGTATTAAATTACAATACTTTTTTCAGTTTAAACTAAAATTAAATCATCCTTAGTAGATAAAATAATTTATAATTGAATCATGTATAAATAAATTGTTGGGGTCGAACGCAAATAATCGCATACAACCAAAAATGTAGCCCGATCATACGAGATGTAAAAAATGTATACACGTATGTCGGTTGTCTGTCTGCCAAATAATAGAAGAACATTTCGTCACATCATAATGAAAACGGGAATGAAATTTGTTATAATTTGAAACAAAGTACAAGTGAAAAGACTGACCGTTATAAGTAAAGATAATTGAAGAAATAATCATTAATTTTTTTATTCTATTTTAGAATTAGTAAAGTTTTGAATTTCTAGATTTTGGGATTCCTAAATTTTAGACTTTTTGATTCTTTTTATTCCGTGTATTTTAATTTTGTCGTTAAATTTGTCAACACACTGAAAGAAAAGATTGGTTGCTGCAACAACTTAGATAGTAAAATATGGCATAGAATTTTTGGCTGCAGCAATCAGTTTTAGTTGCATTAGCCTATCGAAATCATATACTGACATTGCGGATATAAAGGCTAATTAAAAATTTGCTGCTACAACCAAAAACTGATTGCAGCCATATAAAAATGCTATGTCATAATTTACTATCTAAATTGTTGCAGCAACCAATCTTTTCTTTCAGTATAGATATTATACTAAGAATTCAATAATATTTATAGTTTCAGACTTTAAGCTAATTTATAATTTTTTAATGTCAGGAATTTGAAATTAAATATATTTTATATTTTCTTTGCGACTGTCACGCTTCAGTTTTTTATATATTTTTATATTCTTATTGAAATTTTATATTGTCATTTCTCAGCTGTTTGTATTTTTATATTCTTACCATTTGGATTTTTTACAATTCAGATTTAAATCTGCAATTTCTCAAACGATGTAAGATGTTTTATTCGATGGCATTAAAATAATCATATTTTCCTTGTCTCATCTCTCATCTCTCACACTATTTCTTCATATTTTTTTACTGGAATGTATTTCTCTGGAACTAAAGGATTCTTTTCTTATTATGTTGCAGGTGAGTGTTTTGACTCCTGCGGCTATGCAGCATTTTGCTTTTAAGAAAACTCGCATGATTCTTCCGCGTTTATAAGCTTCGTATATACGGTGAGTTATTTTTATCTCGCCCCGCGGTGGGGATTATATTTTTAATTTTGTTAACGCACAAACACACTACCCTCTTCGCCATATCGTGGAGTTGCAGCACTCATTACAAGGTGTCCTTTTAAAAAAGAACTTAAAAATAGAAATTTTTTTTAATATATCAGATGTTAAAAGATGCAAAGATACTCTATAGCTGATGATTAATTAAAAAAATTGCTTTTATTAAAACACATATTTTTGGAGAATCTCAACATTTAATATTTTGGAATATATTCTTTATTTTATATAAAATATAAGAGACCCACAAGAGAGAGAGTATTATAATAACATATGTAATATGACATAATGGAACATATGTATATGTAAAATGTATATACAGGTTTTAATATAATTGCCATATAATAATTTTAATAGCGTTTAAGTAATAGTTTAATAATATAATAGTTTAACAGAAGGAATTAAATCGTACATTTAATAAATTAAATTAAGGGGAATTTAATCATAATTTTTTAATAAATTAAAAAAGAATCTTCATATTTTTGCAGTGATTTATTTCTTGTTTTGTAAAGTCACCCATATAATTTTTCAAGATACAAAAATTTAGGAAAGATAATAATAACAAGCTTATATATAAACAACATCATTTGCATAATGTACGTTGTCGGTTGAAAAATGAACGGAAATCTTATACTATATACACTAGACGTTAAATATAAAGTGACTCGACAACTCATTTCTTACGTTAAAATCTTTTCTGTTGTGTTAGGGAACAAACAATATTTATCATTTAATACTTAAAACATTAAACGAAGAGATATACACGGTATATTATATATGTTATGTCACTGCACCGTCTAAGCACGTGGGCAGCAGTCGCGATCTGCGTCATCGTACATCTCCTTTAAAATAATAGTATTATATATATTCTTTGGGGAGAACATTCTTCGGTACGCGATCGCGGCAGGCATCGCGGGACGGGATCATTCCTTACGATTATTACAACTGTGCGCATTGCAGTAGCACTGCAGACGAATTAACTGCCGTGATTAACGACGTCATTTATCAAACCTGCGCTCCGTTATTCATTGCGAATACTGAAAATCTATAGTTCACGTTACGTATAGATTTTTAGTATTCACAGTGAATAACGCAACGCAGCCCGAAGCGATATCTCTTCGATTCGATGCCTACAGTAGATACGCAACTGACGGATCCGGTCCGTCTAACGCACTCAATAATCAGAGGAATAGGCGATTTTTTGAAATCGATTTTTTGCAGCATTGATTCTTTTATACTTGTTTATTTGCCATATCAAAATTTTCAAAATTAAACTTCACAAACCAAAACCACGAACATTTTGCTTGCAATCCCGGACGTGTATAAAAATAGGTTATATGGCTATCTTTCTTAATGTCATGGCCATCTTTTCCCTAAAAATCAGATAAGATGGCCAATGCATACTTTGTAATATTTTGATAAAATTAAAGTTCTGTTAAGTATTTTCTCTTTAATTTCGATAGTATTTGTTACTTTAAGCTTCAGTGAAAGTAATATCCCAAATATTGTTAAAAAGTAACGAGGATAAATGTATGTTTTTTGCATTTTAAAAAACTATGGCCATCATACCCGAGTTTACCCTATAAGAAATTGTCCAATCATAATCGATTATTCTTCTCACATTTGATTATTATTGGTAGTTTCTTACAGCTTAATGGGTTTTCTACAATAAGTCATTGCCTAAGCTTTAAGTCTTAAGATGTAAGAAATTGACCAATCATAGTCAATTATTCAACTCACATTCGACTATAATTGGTCAATTTCTTACGGCTTAAGACTTAAGCTTAGGTAACGGCTTATTGCAGAAAACCCATAAGGATTACTATTGTAAATCAAGGACTACTACAGAATAGCGTTGGAGGTCAAAGCAAAATATTTAGAAGCTTCTCTGAAACGCCGGACGCTCATCATAATTATCCCTCCGGACGTTCCAGACGCCCTAAAAAAAAAAGAATAGGGAGAAAAGAATGGACGCCAATCATAGATGTGCTCGCAACGCTTTTGTAATCGTTTCATTCTTATTGTTTATCAAACAAGGATAAATGATGTTCGTAAGCCAAATAAAACATATCTTTGATGTAAAAAAATTAATTTGTCAGAAGATCGATTCAAGATCGTTGTCGAAATATCCAAATTTTAAATCTGTTACTGAAATAAAGGTAAATAACAACGAAAAATTCAGCGTGCAGCGGTTACAAAAGAGTAAACTACCTGAAAGAATTTATCGCTCGCTTAAATTTGGTACTGAAGTATTGTTTGAATTTGTTGCTTGCAAAATAAGTGTAAATAACAACGACAAATCTCTCAACATGCAGGCGAGCACAAGAGTATAAAGTACCAGAAAAATATGTGTTGCTCGCTTAAATTCGATACTGAAGTCTATGGTATAATTGTCTGTGGATGCCTATTTATAAAACAGGGATTGGCAAAAAACTGATCCGTGTGATTATTATTATTATCATTATATTTTGATTTGTGACGATAAAAGATTTGTGAAAAATCTCTATTTCATTTTATATGTATGTATATAATATCCTTTTAGCCCGCAAAGCTTAGAATATTTTCTATCCGGCTCTACAAAAAAAGTTTACTGATCCCTGGTATAATAAATGACATACTTTGTTCAAATTTCCACGAATTAGATACAAGAAGTATTCAAGGTACATCTTGATGTAACGCGTTTTATGCAAAGTCATCGCGCGCTATCATTCGAGACGAGATCGAGCTACAGGTAGCAGCTACTGCTCGATGTTCTTCCACGGTGTTGCGAGGTGCGTGACAAAATGTCAAGAGCGTCGTACAAAGTGCCTTGCAAAGTGCCGTACAAACGTCGCATTTCGATTTCTCGTTGTCCGTGTCTTCGCGAGTGTTGCAATCCGGAGTTTTGAGAGGAGGAGGAATTGACTTAAGAGAGCGACCTTGAAATGAGTAATCTGTTATTCATTTATTAATTACGTACAGAAATAATCTTATCTCTGTCGCATTCCGCGTATCACTTTACATCGTGATGTAATGTAATCATGACATAGCACGTAAACTAGTTTTCAAAGTTATTCAGACAGTCTATAATTCGCATCAGAATTCCGAGCAGCATTTATTTATAACTTTCGAGTGTTTATCGTATTTACACGGCGTATAAAATTATAAGTACACAGTTAGATATCAACCAAGCAACGATGATCCAATCCCTTCAGTTAAAATTACATTTGTTAAATTTAACTTCCGTATCAAAATAGAAATTAATCCATTTCTGTGGTTAGTTTCAAAGTAAACAACGTTAATATTAACGTATGCACTTAGTAGATGATAAATTAAATTTGAGTAAAATTTAATACATTTTCTTGCATTAAATTATTCAACTTCATTGTTTTAGTTAAATTAATAACATATTGACTGAAAGTAGTGACGCTTTATAGAAATTAAAAATAACTCAAATTGAGCATAATTTGATCACGTTATATGAATTTAAAAGTGTGAAACTTCGAATTCTGATACGAATTGTTTGAAGTGGTTTTAAAATAGTCAATAAAATAATAATATTCATTGTTTTTACAGTGAATGCAGTATAATATACACACAGAGAAAATATGTTGATCAGTCGATTGTTATGTGGGTCACACTTAATGAACTTGAAATATTATCTGAACGTGCACGAGATTTGTAATTAGATTATTTATACAAGTATTAGATTTGTGTATACATTGCACTTTGTGATAATTTGCAGTTAAGAAAGATCTTTTTTTCAAGAATACAATTATTATCTTAAACTAGTCTTAAATTTGTATATATTAGTAATTCAAGATTGAATTATTTAAGCAACGAAGATCCACCTTCGACCGTAATAGGCATTTCAAATTTCTAGTATTGATTGTGTTTCTCACATAGGTCTGAAATAAAGATATTGTTATTATTTTAAACTTTTACGGCAAAGACATGAATAAAATGTTATCTCGCAAGTATTCTGTTTTATTTTGAATACTATTTAAAATATTTGTGAATGTCACTCTGAAGTGACGAAAGCTCACTTTAAAAAATTGAAAATTTAGCCACTCTTTATTTAACTTAATTAATTTCACTCTCTAGATCGAGATTTTCACTCTAAAGAATTTAAAGTGTATACTTATATTTTATTGTTTAATGCAGTTTGGATTTTAACTCCGCTGTTGCAGCTATTCCGCTATTCTACCGGTGAATGGCAGGTTAATTTTTAAGCTAAGGTTATAGACCTCTGCAAAAATTGTGTCAGACACTTATGAAAAATGTAAACGTGGATTTACAAAAATCGTTGCATTAAAAACATTCGATGCTACAAACAAGTGTCACAGATTTAACAAAACCGATAATAAGCTACATAAGAAAGATTATACATGTAATATTTAATCCCGAAGCATCTAAAATTATTTATCGATTTAACGTGCACGTAAGATTTCGACAAAGCTTACAAAACATAATTTGTTTTTGATCGGTGCATTTATTAATTATTGGTGCATTTTGGCGCACCGTATGATGGCGAGATCAGTTGTTCAAAATTTATGAAGCAATCTCGTAGGTGTAATAATCGAAGTGATAGAAAATATTTTACACGTAAAAAGTGCGCTCGATAAAAAGCGATGAACAGCGATAGTATAATTTTTGCAAAAAAATATTACCTTCAGTAAAGACATTTTTGTGTTTTTAACAAAGTACCTATATACTTTAAGTACATATATTCGATTTTTAGGAAACATGCACAATTGAGAACTCTTTATGTGAGAATTTAATACATTGTGAAGATGTAATATCTTAATAATGTTATTTTAGTAAAATTTATTATAAAATGCACAATTGTATTTTTTAATTAAATAAATAGCAAAGAATTAAAAGAGAAAGAGATAAAAATGTGATATAATTGTAACAATTATCATTTATATAGAATAGAAAGCTTTTAAGTTTAATTTAATTTCCTTCATTATATTCAAATTTTATGCATGATAAGAATTAGGACACGTATTATGTTCTGTATGGATATATTTAAATGAAATAAATAACAAATTAGTATTGTTTATAATTAATTAGGAAATTTAGGTTAAAATATTTAAAATTGTGCTCATTTTCTCTCTTCCATATCTCCTTCATAAAAATCTTCCTAATACAATTTTTGATTTGTTTTTCTGTCTCTATAATATATAGGTACTTCCTTTTTTTAGACTGAAAAAATTATAGAAATTACATACATTATAGAATGTTATAGAAATTGTTATTAAAGAAAAGAGATCGACATTCTGATATTATTTCAGTAAATGCCACAAACATAAATGAAACAAGGATAGAAAATATTTCATACGTATTAGCTTTACATTATTTATAAAATATGCTACTTATTAATTTATGGAATAAAAACACGCGACTGTGTGTGTTGATTATTGATTGTACTTATTAAAAGCGCGCCATTTCATTATAATTTTTCAGCCTATTTAGGCATTTTTTGATTCCCAATTCTAATTAATTTTTAAAATATTTCCGTGTGTTGTAATCTCGTCTGATATTTAATTCCATTAAAGAGAGTTTCCTTTTATAACAAAATCTTTATTTTCGAGGGTTCGAAATGTGCGGACGTGATCTTTGGACATAACATTATTGAAATATCAGATGATATTCGTGAGATATTTATATTCAATGGTAATTAAGTGGCATATTTAATCGCATTTAATTTCTTAATTTGTATTTACATGAAACCGCATTATAAACTATCATTGCACTTGCATATTTTCTGATCGATCGCATTTGACGAATAATATTCAAACGAGAGCTTTTTTGATTTTTCCAACTTTTCGATGTTACACTCTTAATTTAATTTCTCTACACGCCTAGCAGTGTGTTGTATTTTTCGTGGCTTGATAGTTTCACCGAGCGAGTTACACGCGAGTTACTCGCTTCAGTTTTGCCTCAATTTACGTCGCAGTTTGTGAATGATTACACCCGATAGAAACGCCCTAATCGGATCTACGGACGTACGCCTCCATCTTTTTCGCGTTAAAACTTTTACGTAATTTTCGTTAGGGGAGACGGCTCGCTGCTAATTTCTTCAGCGAACTTAATTATCGAGACGCAAGTCACTTTTTCCTTCCTCAATTTAAGAACTCCTATAAGCTTACAATGCGACTAGTCATTTCCCGTATCAATTAATCTTGTCAGTCCGGAATCGCTTTTATGCGATAAAGGAATTTTTTACCGTGCGTAAAAATGATTTAATTATCCTTCTGTTTTAATTGAATCTCCTATTTTATTAAATTTTTATTATTCCCTTTCCTGCTGCTGAATTCTATGAAATTTTTTACAATGCAGAAAATTTATTTTTAGTATTTGATTAACTTAGATTTATTTCTGTAATCAATGTTTTTGCTATTACAAAAATTGGATATATTGATAATGTTTTTAAATAAATGCGAAAAATTTTAGGAAATAACTGTCGAAAATAACTGTCTAAAGAGTGACGCTCCTCTAAATAAGGAGGAGATAAAAATTAAGTTTTTATTTCAAATGTTGGACTAGCTATAGAAAAATAAAATTTAGTGGATATTTTCCTAGTAAAAAGGATACTTATTGAATCAAAATATGTAAAGAAAGGATAATGAGCTGGGTAATCGTACTAAAAATGAATAATGAATAAACATTACTTAGAAATTGATTGTAATAACTAAATAAGAAATTACAAATAATTCTCGTCATGCAAACAATTGCTTCGATCACCAACTAAAAGATCACTTTAATTCATAGTGCGATAGAAATAAATAATAATGTAATAATGTATTAATAAATACGATATTCGAGTCTGTTGTTTAAAATTCGTCTTGCGTGAAGATTTTTTGACAATGCTTGATACTTATAATATAAAAAAAAAATAAGAATTTAGTTTTTACCGTTTTAAAGAAAAACTTAATCTCTTGATAAAAAACCACTAATTTTCGACAAAAAATTATCTAAAATTTTTCATATTTATTTAGCAACATATTCTAGAGAGAACGGTTTCATTCAAATATTAAAAATTTTAGCTACAGATATAGATCTGAAAATAATTTTGTTTGAACCATCAAAAATTACGTGGGATGCTCATCTGGTTGCTAGAATGTTGAAACTTTTTGTAGCATTGCCCATTAAAATTATTTTCAGATCTAATTAGCCCTCCGTCGGCAATGTGAAATTTTCAGCTTTCTTTTACAACCTAAGTCTGACTTCAGGCAAATTTTTATGTCGTTCCGGACTGTAAAAAATCTGAAAAAATTCTTACACACCTGTGAAAACTTTAACAATTAGTTTTTACTATCTTAGAAGTTGGATTATATTTTACTCTACAGATTTAAATTTATTTATCAGAATTCACAACAAAAAAATCGCCTTTAAAATTCAAGCGGTGGACGAATTTTTTATACTTTAGCAATGTTGTCCTCTCCGTGTATAAAAAATTGTTAATCATGCCGAATTAAATAAATATAACACCGAAAAAAACTGTGCAGCTTCTAGTCGATTAAATCTAGAATTGAAACATGTCGAACGCCACGTGAAAAAGCGCATCGATTATTTTGTTTGCCGTTCGCGCCGATCAGTGAACATCGGACAAACAGTTCGCACAGCACCGCGACACAGTGTTTGCGGGTGCAGGTGCACGACGAACTTTATTGTACTTTTATTGTATTCGGTTTTCCGTCCTGTCTCTCTCTCTCTCTCTCTCTCTCTCTCTCTCTCTCTCTCTCTCTCTCCATTCCTCCTCTCTCTTTCTTCCTCGATGGAACGAGGAAAAAGTCCGAGAGCACGAGAATGGACACCGCGGGAGAAGTTCGTTTCGGTTTGATGCCGCGCACGCCTTACAGCGCGTGTAAGTTCGATCGTAAAGTCTCGTCGTTCAGTAACCAACCACCCCCTTACAGAGGAAAAAGTCTTCACGTACGGCGATTTTACGACGAGCGGTTCCGCAGCGGACATTACAAGATCCGCTCGCGTCGTGGGAAACCGACCCGGTCATAACTTCCGGTGACTCTCAGGACGTCGACGAGGATCTTTGGATCCTTAATGGGCTCGAGGATCAAATTAGAAATCTTGCGAGTTTCTGTTTCACGACTGTTAAAATAAAATAATTGAATGATGTCGGAAATGGAGATCTTGGCAGTACTTTACAATGCCGATGTGAATATTTAAAGTCACGAAGTTTCAAGTGAAGTCTTAAGACTAATTCTTCCGAGTTCTACTTAAAAAATCGGTAAATATTGACATAATTGTCAAAAATGAAAAATTCGAAGCAGATGATATATCTCCGGAGTTTAATTTCGATAAATTATATTATGGGATTTTTTGACGATATTTTCTGGATATTGAAATTCAAAGTGACAAAGTTTTAAATAAAGTCTTATATCTTAAACTTTTGAATTCAGTAAATCTCGAAATAATTGTTGAAAAGGAAAAATTTAAAGCCGGCTATATCTTTGGATTTTTATTGTAGTGGGATTTTGGCACTCCACTTCGGGTGTTGACGTAATAATTTCAAACCATGAAGCTTCAGACTACACCTTTGAATTTTGTCAAACACTGAAGGTGTCGGTAAATATCAA
This sequence comes from Trachymyrmex cornetzi, assembly GCF_001594075.2. Lineage (NCBI taxonomy): Eukaryota > Metazoa > Arthropoda > Insecta > Hymenoptera > Formicidae > Trachymyrmex > Trachymyrmex cornetzi. The sequence continues at coordinate 951,504 of NW_017299190.1, forward strand.
AATAATTGATGAAAAGCAAAAATTTAAAGTTGGTCTCTCCGGAGCTTTATTCGGGCGGCACCCAGTTGGACACGGCTCAATTGGACACGAGCCACTCACAGCGCTTGAGACTACAAAGCTCCTAAGCACCGGTCGCTGTGATTGGTGGTGTCCAATCGAGCCGTGATCACCCCTTTATTCTAATATAAATTGTAAAAACTTGCCGCTATTTTCCCTTTGCAGACTTCGACGATAAACGTTTCGAAAAATAAGCAAACAGGAGCGGATTTACGTTTTAATATTCATCTCTGGACCGGTTCTCCCATCGGAGTCATTTCGGTCCGCACGCGTTAAACATGCGTGACTCGCTCGTAAGGGGAAAGAGGAGGGCGCGAACATGCGAATCGCGTGTTACAGGCGAATAAACGCCGGCGGAGTATCCAAGTTCGAGTTCTTGTTACGCATTAATTGGTTATCGACTTTAATTAATGTCGACCGGTCGTCGTTTGCATGGCGCGAGCCGAATTGGGCGAACGAAGAGCGAAGCGTAAAAGAGAGGCAAGTTGGTGATGCGTGTGCGTGCTCGAGAGCGGATCGATAGCTGTTTCTTTCTCCTCTCTCTCTCTCTCTCTCTCTTTCTCCTTGTAAACACCCGTGTAACTTTTAATTACGGTCCCGTCAATTTGCCGACGTAAGTTTACACGGCGTAAATCCGCCCGTTTCGAGACGCGAGGTTTGAATAAAAGTTATACCGGGTGAATCGGCATCAACCCTCTCGAATCCTGAGTCGCAAGCGTAGATGATTACGAGCTTGTATTTTGTGCGCGTTGATTAAGATTACGATACGCTTCTTTGTTCGCTTTCTGAAACTTTTATGGATTTTTCATCCTTCTTTTTGAAACAATAATTATGTTTATGTATGCAGGGTGAAAAAGTTCAAACGTGGGACAAATATCTTCAAAAATATGAAAGACACGAAAAGATGTTTTAGACGAAAGTTATGTGGCTTTACGGGACGTAAATAATAGTAGAATTATTTTTCGAAGCAAAAAATTAATTTTTCAAGGTTATATGAAGATTTATCGTCATTTTTTTAAATGAAAGTATATAATTTCTTTTACGTAATATGATTCCTCTAATTATTCTGCATATGTATAAAAATATTGAGGTAGAGATATCGAAAAACTAATAATTTTCGAGTTATTTAATATTTTATTGACATATATTGATATAAAATATTAAATATCTCGTAAACTATTAATTTTTTTATAATCGTATTTTAATACTTTAATACACGAAATATTGAAATATCAATTGATGTAATAAAAACTCATAGTTGAAATGCATAATTTTTTTTGGTATATACGAACTGAAATGAATAAGCTCAACGAAATATGTGATATATCAACAAAAATGAAAAATATCCAGAAGACATCAAGTCTTACAATACAGACTGAAGATAGCCATTTTGAACATCTCTGAAGATAAGCAGCTGCACGTTACTGGAGCACAAAAATGACGTAACTCTGAAACAATGTGAAACAGGACACATGTTTATATGAATTTTACGCATTGTTTTTGGTGTCTCCAACCATTGCTAAAGTGGATTTCACATGTTATAAAACATCCTGTGTACAGGATGTTCCAGCAGTAGCCGATCCTTTTTCTCGCAGACTTAGCTGTGGTCAAAGTCTCGCTACAATTGTTCCGAAGCGTTTGATTGACCAATCAGAAGAAAGAATTTTACATGCAAATTGATCAATCAAAAAACGCTTTAAAGCATTTATAACATTGCGTTGACCTATAAAAGGAGATACGTTTAACAAATGATATCAAATTGATTGGTTTGAAATGAACTCTATTGTGAATACAATAATTACTAAAAAAATTATTTGTTAAAAAATTATATGTTAAAAATTATATGTTAAAGAACGGAGAGGCTTACAATTTTTTCACGGTTATATGAATATTTCTAGACAGCATGCATGTCCAGTCTTAAGGGGATGCTGCAGTGACCAAATTATCGACATTACAGTCCTATAAAAATCTCCGAATTGACTGAATGGATTCAAAAATCCTTTTACAGGATTAAAGTAGACGCAAAATTAAGAGGTGGTGCAGTGGATTTTATACTAAAATCGAAAGATAGTTGAAAACTCATTTAACTTTTTTTGATTTTAGTATATAAAATCCACTGGACCATCTCTTACTTTTACGTCTATTTTAATCCTGTACAAGAATTTTCGGTTCCGTTCAATCAGTTCGGAGATTTTTATACGACTGCAATGTCGATAATCTGATCTCTAGCATCCCTTTAAAGACACCTAAAAGACGTCTTTAAGACGTTTTATTTTTCAATTTATACTTATACATATATTCTTAAACTTGTAAAACTATAAAAATTTCAATTTGCTTAGAATACATAATATATTTTATTTGTGAAACCGTTTCGAGATTGGCCGAAATATTCGTAGGAATTGTCCATTTTTACAAATAGCCTCTTATGGCACGTTTTACGCTTCTCGAATTGTGAAACTGATGAATTGATTACGGTTCTCGACCGTAATAGCGAAAATACGTGGCGGCCGGTAACTTTTCCCGCGAGCCATTCGGGACCGTTCCACGCGAGATACGCGAGAGAAGTTCGGCGGTCCATCTCGGGGAAAGAAGCATCCGCCGCATCCTCGCGCGGCGTACGTGCAGCTGCACGTCGTGTAAACAATGGCGGGGGAAACGGAGATACGTACGTGAGCGTAACTTATTTACGGGGTAAGTCGGGGGCGAACCGAGGGAGCGCAAGAGCGAGAGGATCGCATCCTGTATTTCCGGTGAATGATAAGGAGAGATGTAAAAGAGAGGAAAAAAAAAAGGAGGAAGAACGAGTCCCCGCGGGAGAATCGGAAACGAGCGTACCGCCGAACGTACACACGCCATGTGTGTGCAATAAGTATTACTGCACCCCCTCCACCCTCATCCCCTTGACTTGCTGCAAACCGCATTCCGCCGAGCGTGCACGCAGAATGGCAAAGACTTTCCTTCTCGAACGGAACGTTCGCTTCGACCCGAAAATATTTTTATAATTCGAAAGAGCAGGGGATCCTTATTGTTTCGGTCCGTTTCTCGGACGTAGCCAATTCTCCTTTGGAGATTTCTCGGTATCATTCTGCGCGATATGTCGAATTTTTCATCCTCCCTCCACCTCCCGATAAGGAGATTCATTCCGCGGAATATGAATCAAGTTCCTGCGAGAAATTAGATCGGATAAATAGAGATAAGAATAAAGATGCCAGCGTAGGTAAAAGAATGTAAAAGTAAAAAGAGAATGAAAAGAAAAGACGGTACAAAATAAAAATAAAGAAGTATAAAGATAAGAATAAAGATAAGCTATAAAGATAAAATAAAAAAAAATAAAAATTAACCTTCGAAAATATCACATTTATTTTCGGTATTTTTGGACGCTACACATTCGACTCGATTTTAAGACTCTTAAAGTGCTCGAAAAATTCACACATATTCTTTAAGGTCTCTACTAAATTATTTTGCTGTGCAAACATTGGAAAAAATGTTTAAAAAAATTATGAAAATTACTTTCTGTACCAGAAAAAGAAAATAATGTAGTTTCGATATAAAAATTGTAACTTTGATTTTTTAAGAAAAAAGCAGTTTTTGATTTTATTAAAGTACAAAAATGATTATTTTTAATGCATGGCCACGAAAGACCAATGTGTGACGTTCGAGGGTTAAAAAGTAAAATTTATAAAAGCGTAGAGAAAGAAAGTGCGAAAGAATTGCTTCTTCGCGAGGGTGGCGTCGACGTGAGGTGGAATTTTGTTTTGAACAATGCTGTACAGAATTGTATTACACCGAAATGCTCTCGATGAAGCTGAGATATTAATACAAAATTAAAGTTAAACTGATTAAGCTCGGCGGTTGTTACGCCGACTGTCCAATCCAATATTCGCCCATAAATTTCTACTCGAATTCGTGCGTTTGTTAGTTTTCGGAATTCCGCGAAAATCGGATTTTTCGTCCGGTTTGTCCTTCTTTCGCTTGATCGACGCTCTTCGATCAACGCGTTCGTGATGTCGAGTGACGAGAACGTTCGGCTTGATCAGCGGAGCGATGGAAGGGAAGGAAGGGGGAGGGGGTGAAAGTGGACGATTGTTATCACCTTTTTTTCGCCAAAATGGATTTAACCGAGCGTGCCGAGCGACGGTTTGAATTAAACAGCCCTCGTCGAAAATAAACGGGCAATCGTCACGTATAGGATGGAGGAGAGGGAAGTGACGTATGAGCGAGGGGCGGACCTCGGATTTCCCGGGCGAATTTTCCCGGATTTCCGACCGTTCTGCGGTCTCTTTTTTTTCTTCCCTGCGGCGACAATTTAGGGCGCCGATAAAAAGGACGGGTCCGGTCGAGCGGAGATCCCGTTTGAATTTCGGGAAATACATTCGGTTTTATTCGGCGGGAAAAATATTTCTCGCATCCCTCCTAGACCCTCTTCATGGGTCGGCGGGAGAGCACGTGTCGCTAAGTGGTGAGAGGGTAGCCGCGCGCTGCGATGGATATTCGCGCAGATTTGCGGAACATAAGGGAGACTCGTCGACGTAATAACTTTCAGGGTGCGCTGGAACGCGCGTGAAATAGGAATAAAAATGAAATAGGAATAAAAATGAGGCGTGATGATCTCTATGCGATAAAGCGAGGAGAGATTATCCTCGGATTTTTCATTCCGTTCGAGCGATCCCTTTTACCACCCTTTGCGACCACCAATAGATGAGGGCTCGTTTTTTATTGGACGTCGCGATTCGATTTATTTTGTAATTGCGATTTCGAATTTTTCCAAGTATAGAAAGTGCGAACTAGATTATCTCAAGTAGAAGTCTGGCCATGTAGGTATATTATTACTTACTTGTTAGGGTAAACTAGGGTATTATGACCATACGGAAAAGATAGCCATAGGCCGTAATTTCTCCAATAATTGATAAATAGTGCATTTTTATAGTCATTCTTAAAGATAATCAATATTTACAGTAGTTCATATGAGTAC
>NW_017299190.1:956849-972681 GCF_001594075.2 Trachymyrmex cornetzi
TAACAAGAATAAATTAATGTATGTTTTTTGCATTTTAAAAAACTATGGCCATCATACCCGAGTTTACCCTATACATTGAAAGAAGTAAATGGTTGCAAAGACTATAATTGAACTATTAATTTATAGTCATTCTTTTTACTACTGTATTATGTAATTTATAGTTGTTTTAACTATGTAAATATGATCGATTATGCTATTAATAATAGTCATATATACACACTGCTTGAAAAATTTTTTTCCTTAACATATTTTTTTAATTATTACAACATAAATAGTAATGATGAAAATATTTATTTTTACTATATATAATTGCGATTGCATTTACTAAATAAAATGTTCATTTTATTAGCCATTTATATTTTGATATTTATTTATACTATACCTATTAATATTCGAAATTATAATTTATAGTTATAGTACAATTTTTTCATTTTTGAGAAAACTATACATTTTAATAGTAATAACAACCATAAAACTGGAGTTCTTACTCATAATAATTATTTTACCACACAAATGTAGTCACTAATATCAAACATTTTCCTCTCAATGATTGATTTATTTGAATTTATGATTAACGATGACGAAAACAATCTTGGAACTCCCCGTGTAATAGCGCGGAAATTAAATGAAATGAATAATTTAAACAGATATTAAACAATAAGACGAAATTACATAACTATAACACGGAGAGAATTTTTTTTAAATTTACCTTGAAAGTATGGTAATTGTGATACAATACAATATTTTAAAGATTTTTACCATGGACAGTAAAATTAATCTAACTTATTTTATACTTTATTGCAGTTATATTAATGAATGAGAAAAATTTACATTAAAATCCTTCGAAAAAAAAAAAAAAATACAATATTGTCCCACAATTATCATATTTTCAGGGTAAACTCTAAGAAAAAATTCTCTCCGTGTAGCTTATAAAATTTACATACTTACCTTTGATCGTAAAATGTACTAAATCTATAAAAATATATTTTAACACTTTTTTATCGCACACTTTGTTTCACCTTCGCGTGTCCATCGTTGCCATATCTTCACACATTGTCTGACATTGTTTTTTTTTATTGTTGCACTGTAAACTGTGCTAAATCTTTCCTTCTCTCTTTCGATATATAAAGTATTGTATAACTATAGTTTATTCATAAAAAATAGACCTACTACAATGCCAAAGTTGGCTATGCAGATTCTCATTCGAGGGATCGACTCGTACAGTTGAAACGTCGCGAGGTCCTTCGTGACTTCGTGTCGGATCTATGAATTCTCCGTTAAATCATAGCATATCTGTGCGATTTCTGTCAGCTCGTCCCGTCGCGATAAATACGCATCGACGTACTGAAACGTCCGGTAAACGCTGACGGATATTTACGCGCCGAGGATTGTGACGGAAGTTACGAGCGCGGATTTCGCGGCCGTCACACCGCGCCGCGCCGCTTCCGCTGAGCCGTTTCGGTTTCGATTTATTTCGATGTACGGCGATTCCCGCTCGCACCGACCATCCGGTTCGGTATGTTAACGAGCAATTCGCGTTAATCACGAAACCGCCGCAGCGGAAACGAATGAATCGCCGCAACGCTCGTTGGCTGTACCCAGCGGGGTTTTAATCTTCACGATATTTATTGGTATTTGTCGAAGTACATATCGATCGTGTCTTTTTGATAAACGAGAGGTGATCGTGGAAGAGATCGGAGCATGTGCTTCCGTTTTCCGACAATATAGATTAAACATTGAGAGAAAAATTGTTGGTACTTGTAATTATAACTGCAGTTTACTACAATTATGATTGTTACTACTATAATGTTTGAAAAATAATATTGTAATCAATTATATGGCCAAAAAATGACCATAAGATGTAGTTAAATTGTATAGCAATTGCAACTATTTTTGTGGTAATAATATAACTATATTATAGTCATTTTCGACTGTAAATTATACATGTATGTATATTTGTCAGTAGAACTATATATAGTTATTATTATTATCATTAAAGCAGTTATTCATAATTAACCTAATAAAATGTAATTATAGTGATAAATATACAAAAATTTTTCTTTTGGTGAAATAGGGTTTATATTTAAGACAAAATTTATTCTTGAATATGCATATACATGAGTTGTGCATAGAGCTGCATCCAAAAGTCTAAATTACTGGATATTTTCTTTTTTGAAATAAAATTTAACCGGACAGAAATCATGAAACTGGGTTAAATGCAAAATTTAATAAAACCCTCTCTCTTTCTCTTGCAGAGTATTATTTTTCAAACAGTTTTAAAAACAGAGTTTGTTTGAATAAAATAATAAATTACTATTATTTAATAATAAAGTACATGTTACTGCTGAACACAAAATTACAGTATGTTTTACACATATATGACATTTAGTATTCATTATAAATGTTTTGTTAATACATTTAATACATATTAACGTGCTAAAATAAAAATCGTTTAACATTTGTTAAAACGAAATATACATTTTTGTACAAATATAAGATATCCTTATGTTAATATAAAGATAATAAAGATATTTTATATAGCAAGAAAAAAAATTTATGATATAACTGTCGTGGACTTAAAATGGGAAAATGTCTGAAAACCGCGAAGTCTGTTTATAAATTTTCTTCTATGATGTAAATTGCATTTTATTAGTTGAATTTGTATTCACAAACCGGACATATAATGTGTCTGGTTTAATTTGTCAACCGAACACCGGACGAGTTTTGAAAACCTGACAGTCTGGATCAAAACTGGACAATCCTAGTTGCGCATTTGAATGGAAGAGAAATGTAAATAACACTGGCAATGGTCATCGGATTAATATGTATTAATTGACGACCAATTTAATTCGTGATACTACTATGTCAGCTTCAATTTACAATTGCATTTCAAATTTCCAACAATTTTGGCGTACAATTCATATAACTGAAAGATGCATTTAAAATTTACATAAAAATAATAATATTATAGACACTAAAATTCAGCCTCAACCTATATATTTGGCGAGTCTTATTTAATTTATTCATATAGCGGTTTAATGTTTCATTATTGTTTAATACTGCATTATCCCTTTTTAGGAAAATTCTTGATAATGAAGGAATGTCAGCATACGTGAAAATGTAAGGCTATAAAAACGCGGATTTCTATGAAAGGTGTAGAAAAAAAAAAAATGAAAAACATAAAAACGTAAAGGTAAAAATACGAAGACTTGCGAGTATGAAAGGATGAAGAGTACGAGATGAAAATGCGAAGACATAAAAGTACTATGAGACGAACGTAAAAGAGATTGACCCTCTTAGCGCTTTTCTTCCTTTTTCCGTAATTAAAATAGTAAATGCGTTTTGCAAGGATATTTTGTTGCTTCTCTCGGGGAAAAGAAGGATGATAAGAAAGGCTGGCGATGCTGGTGTAAGACGAGGGAAACTACGTCTGCCAGGCAAAAAACCGTTCTTCAGCTAGTTGGCTTGCCAAATGTAAAAAGAATTGTTCGTTTCAGCCGTACTTTCCTCTGCCCTGCCATAGACGAAGACGCGTTTCTCGAGTACGGTGGGATGTAAAGCGTAGAAAGTGCGGCTGTAAAAAAAATTGAATTATATCGCGTGACAAAGAACCGGCTATATTTACTCGGAGCGCCAAATGTGGAAAGTGCTGTTTCGTTAGCCGTACTTTCCGCACTTAAAGCAAAACTACCGTACAGTCGTACCATAGACTTATATAATAAACTGTACGCTTCCATTAGAGGCTTGAGGACAACATTAAGATAGGGTAATAGCTGGTAAGATGTTTTCCTTGTTAAATTGTGCAATGTGCGACGGAGAAAGTAACGTTACTATCAGAATTACAAGGAAAAGAGTACATATATGTGTACTTTTTAAATAAGATGATGATTTGGGGGCGGAAGAAGGGAAGTACAATTTTTTTATGTATTAAATATAACATAGCCCTGGTAGAAATATATGCAGTTTTCCTAAACACCTATTCAGTTATTATCTAATATTACTGTTTCTCATTAGTTGTGCCAATACTGAGTAGGAAACGGATAAGAACTTGATAGAATTTTATTTTTAGTTGGCTTGCTTATTAATCAATTTAATATCCACTATTTGTTGCGTTTCTATTCAGTAAATGGATTCAGATTTTACGCAAGTTTTTTTATGCAGTAACTGCAAATAAAGCGTTACATCCTGATTGGGATCCTAAGTAGTTCTTCTTTTCAGTTACTAGACAAAAGTTGGTGTAACTGTTTAGTAAATGTACAAAAAAATGCATGAAATTTCTACCAGGCAGGTATTTATTAAAATAAAATTTCTACAATATAATATTTTATAAATAGATATAAAATTTTAATTAATGATCAGAAGCTTTATTAATCTCAAAAAGGATACATGTATTCTTAAAAAAATATGGCCGATAACTTTCGAAGAGATCATCTGACCACTGTCCTCTCTTTTTCTAATGTTGTTTTCAGTATGGAAGTGCATAGTCTAATGGGTTGTCTAAGAGCCTATACACAAAGATGGCCGTAAGTTATGAAATCTAAATCGCAGTTGTAGGTTAACGAAAATATTGTGTGTTGACTTGCAGCTTCAGTTACGGTCATCTTGTGCTAAGGCCTTAAAATGGGAGTAACATTGTATAGTAAGTCATCAACTAAAAAACTGACCAATCTCAGTCGAATATCCTCCTCTTTGACTGTAATTGGTCGATTTCTCACGGCTTACAACTTACTAGACTATATTACTTCCATTGCAGACGGCTCTTTAATCTATGGGCCGTACATTTGGAGAAAGCACTCCTTCGGTGAGGGAGACGAAGCGTGAAAGAGAGAAAAGTGCGCAAAAGGGGCGGGACGCCCTTATTTCCCTCTGGGCTAACGTAATTTTCAGGAAATTTCGGGACGTCGGCGTCCTTGGATTTAAGGAGGTCGTATGTCGCACACGATATATGTACGGGGTTATCCAATTAAAATGCAACCTGGCGCGCGTGCGACATAATTTTAGCGCGGGTGTTCCGCTTTTGAGTATACGGAGGAGTCTATTGTTTGACGGATATAAAGTTTTCCCCGTTTACTTCTCGCTGAGGAAAATTTAATACTAAGAGAAAACCGTGGGGTATTTCAGCTTGATGATCAAACGATGAAAAGAAAAAAAATTATATGAAAAAAAGAAATGATAGTTCATTAATTGTGCGGGAAATTATGAGAGGCATTTCTATTCACGCGAGAATTGTTCGATTATGATATTTAACTCATACTGGGAACACCTTTTTGTGACGTTAAAGAAATATATTGGAACTTTATTAGATAGTTTTATTTTTTTAATGTTTATGTTTTAGTTATATGTATATTCTTAATCTATGATAAGGTTGTTTAAAAAACACAAATAAAATATTATTGATCGAATTATTTCTACTTATTTTTTTTTAAAGAATTTTTCAAGTTTATCGTATATTTATAAGGTTTTTTAACAAACACAAATAAAGCATTATTGAATAGAATTTATTACTTTTAAATTCTTTTAAATATAAACACGCGTTGAAAAATTTTCTTGGAAGACATTATTTTTTAAATTATTCATTATCTATAAAGATCATCAGAATTCATACATTCAGTTGTGGTCAAGAGTTATTTCATTCAAATGCAAATTAATCGTCGCGACAAACACGATACTGAAAAGAAGTCTGGTAATAGCTATGCACTCTATGTAAATATTTTGTTTAAAATATATTTGTGCAATATTTAGTAAATATTACCAAACGTAATAGTAATCAATCATTTGGTAATAATTAGAAAAGCAAGATACCTAATACATATTTAGAAAAGTAAAATTATCGTTTAATGATTTTTAGTTATATTAACACTAAGAAAAACGATCTGGTTGAATTGAAGTAGATACTTTTAGTGGAAAATGGATGAATCAGAATTTTTTGTACGAATCTATTAAAATTCTAATTGAGATAATTAGAATTCTGATTGATATAATTATTCTGATAAAAATAAGAACTCCAGTAGATTTTACCAGAAATATTGTATCAATCAAAATTCCAGTTATCTCAACTAGAATTCTAATTTTAACCAGAAAATTCTAATTAGTCTATTTTCAAACCAGAAATTTTGTTCACTGATTCGAATATTTGATTGAAGAATTTATTTCATCAAAACTTTAGTAACTATTATCTAGACTTTATTATATACACTCAGAGAAAAGGTTGCTTCGATTAAAAGAAATGTTTCTTTGCTATATAATTAAAGAAAAAATTTCTTTGATTTAAACATAAATTTTATTTGATTAAAAAAAATAATATTTAAATCAAAGAAATTTTTTCTTTAACTATACCTACAGCAAAGAAACATTTCTTTAAATCGAAGCACCCTTTTCTCTGGGTGTATTATCAGATTTTTTAAGAGGAGGCTCTGAACATTCTCAGAAATCATTGCTCTTTTTTTCCCCTCTTTATCGTCACTATTATACTATCGACTAAATCTTTGTCTTCCGGGAAAATCGAGGTGCGTTACGTCGAGCATTACTAATTATTACTTAGAATCTGACTAAGTGTCGCGACACTGAAAATAGACTCGGTCGCGGGCGCGCGTGCTGGTACGAGATTCTTCTAAGGAGCTTTTCCAGGATTTCCCATGCAATTATCGACTAACGAGCAGGCACGCGGAGGTTGGTGATGCAACATAATTGCATTCCGGTGTCCCGCGGAACGCGAACGCTTCGAGAACTCGCAATAACTCAAGCGAAGAACTTCCGAAACGAGCGAAACTAGTCAGCCGCCGTCAAAATGGCGGCCACACGGACGGTTACAGGGGATTCCTTGTAAGGATAAAACTATCTGCGCCCGCGAAATAGCGCGCGATGCCTTCGAGGAAGACGACTGTCACCCAGGATGGGCATGTAAAACAAGATAACCGATGAATTCTTTTAAAATTGTTTAGCGAGGAAAGACAGAGCAACGATAATAATAAATAAATCGTTTGTAACTAATTGTACATTCTAGCGAAAAATCTCTAATTATTGGAAGAACTTTGTTAAAAATGTCGAAATATGATATGTTACAATCTCTTAAAATCAACATAAACTCCATTTGATTTATCCTATATATTATACTGAAAATTTTATTGACTTTGATCTTTGACCTCTTACGATCAATTGATTTGTACCTTCACTTGGATTGAAAAAAAATAAAAAAAAATTTTTTTGGTGAGAAGTATATTTATATCACTAAAACAAATCTGTATTTAAATACGGTAAAATAAAATTTTATTCATAAAATAAACCATCAAATAAACCATCTATTTTATTTTTTTACAATTAATAAGATTTATTTCGCAGAAATGTATATTTCGTTATCACAATCAAATTTTTTCATAACTAATAAATATCGAAGGAAACGTCGTAAATAATATTTGTTTCGCAATACTTTGACATTTCTTTCTCCATGTGGAGTTAAGCTCTTTACACGAAAAAAAGTTGTTTATTTGACTAAATTAATTTAGTTTGTTTTTAAATTTGAAGTACAAGGAGCATCAAACCACAGCACAGGTTGTTTTTTGTGATATTTAATATATTAAAATTGTTCAAATTTAAATTAGACGTTTCGGTCAATATCTGGCCATCTTCAGTAATTATAACATTAATCGCGTATTGGACACATAAATTATAATAATAAAATCGCAGTCATATATTTAATAAAAAATACGCAATTATCGCCTTAGTTTGTTTTGATTTCTTTCGGTGAAGAATTGAGGTATGTATTTAATAACTGAAATACATACATACATTCTTCAACAAAAGAGATAAAGACAACCAAGTTAATTTAATAACATAAACAATTTTTCTCTCAATAGGGGGATAGATAGATTTTTAAAAATTTATTCGTGAGATATTTCACTGAAATAAATCCTTATTTAAATACAGCTAAATAAAATTTTATTCGAAGCAAATAAACTATTTTATTTTTTTACATATCAGTCAATTTTTTTTATAACTAATAAATATAAAAAAAAGTCACATATAATATTTACTTATGAATATTTCGATTTTTTTTCTCTACGTATTGTTGAAAACAGATTTTGAAAAAGTAAAGCCGTTTTTAAAGAAGTTCTTCAAATGGATCACAGATGGATTATTAAACCAACTGTGAAATTATAAAGTAGATAGATAGGGTAAACTCGGGTATGATGGCCATAGTTTTTTAAAATACAAAAAACATACATTTATTCTTGTTACTTTTTAACAATATTTGGGATATTACTTTCACTGAAGCTTAAAGTAACAAATACTATCGAAATTAAAGAGAAAATACTTAACAGAACTTTAATTTTATCAAAATTTTACAAAGTATGCATTGGCCATCTTGTCTGATTTTTAGGGAAAAGATAGCCATGATATTAAGAAAGATAGCCACAGTATTTATAAATAAATAGTGAAGATAAAAGTATTAATTATAGGTCACATTGCAATTTACGTACCTTTATTGTGTATGTAATATTGATTATGGCAGCTTCACTGTAATTTATTAGACATTATAACAGTTTTTAGCAGACACGTGCAAAACTTTGCAGATAGTCGAAAGAAAAAATATTAGATAATATTTATAATATTGTTATTTTGAACAGTGTACTCATATGAACTACTGTAAATATTGATTATCTTTAAGAATGACTATAAAAATGCACTATTTATCAATTATTGGAGGAATTATGGCCTATGGCCATCTTTTCCGTATGGCCATAATACTCTAGTTTACCCTATGTTGCACTACTTAATAACGAACGCAGTGGTAATGATAATAGCAGTGATAATAATAGCAATCGTAGTGATAACATCAGCAACATTATCAGTGAAAATAATAATGATATAGTAGCAGCGTGAAGAGTTTTGAAACTTCATCCTTGGCTTTCTCGCGTTCTTGATATCGATGATCGACGGCCGACCATGTCGACGAGAACGAAGTGCAGTTTTCTCTGCAGGAGACGCCTCGACGCGGCGTCGAAAGAGCGGACCTCACGTTGCGCGCTTCTGGAAACTCGCTTTATTCGGGTCGAAAGTTGAACGTCTCACGGAGCGTCGGGAGACGAGTTATTGGGAGTTCTCGAGGCAAGATCGAAATTGCAGAATGCGATTATGTCGCGTCACTTCTGTCACCGTCGATGGCCGATAATTGAGTGAGAAATCGGGGCCGAAACTTCGCTCTGATCGTAAACGCTCTTCGGTTCGCATAGGTGGGATCAATCCACCTCGACGGTTTTCGTTGTTGACTCGCTTACTTTTCATCGTAATTGACCTGGAAACATTTCGAGGACATGTGAGGCATCCCGGATTACGTTCTGTAAAGGCTTTATTGTGTAGGTATAGAGTGTGGCAGAAGCTCATTTTGATGTCACGTGAAGTTTTGAAGTTTAACATGATAGACAAGATACTCATCAAACTTCACATAGTTATTAACGTATAATATCAGGGGAATGAATTTAAATAAGCAATACGTAATAACAAATGTGGAATATAATATCTTGATGAGAACAACGTTAAAAATTATCAATGGATGGTGAAAGATGTGAAATGTATTTATTTAATATTTTTTTTTGCGCGAAATAAATTTAATACTTAAAAAAATGTTACGAAAATTCGTTACCATATTATGCGAAATTGTATATCGGAAACATCGCGATATAAAAGATTGTCGATCTTCTAAAATTCTCTCAAGTTTATCGTAATATTTTATTGCGGAATTATTTGTTAATTATTGTTATGTCTATCGACAGTTTTCTCTTTTTGAGATGAAAAATGTGTGGGACGTGAATTTGAGTTATTCGCGTGTATAATGAACTGTATTTCTATTAATCAAACATTGATACCAAATACTCTTTAAAAATGGAGTTCATTGATGTAAAAGCTCTCTGTTTTGTGCGCCGACTTATTGCAAAGATCAAGAAGCTTGGCCTTCCTGAAACGAAATAAGCTCTGTCGCGCACAAGTGTTTCGATCGTTCCTTCGAAAAGTATCGCAGAAGGAAAGGGCAGCGAGGGTAGACGCGTTATCCTTTTCCTTTCCTTTTAATATCCTCCCAACCCGTGTTGGGATCAGAACACAGGCAAAAGGACGACAAGGTCTATACGACGGAAGGACGAGGGTAAAAAGACGAAACGAACTCGTTCGGACTTAGCGAGGAAGGGATTTTGTGCTCTCGAGGCTTTCCTTTTGGAGAGGAGCATCTTGATACACGATGATCAATCTTCCCTCTCGTTCTACGTCTCCTCTTTTCGCTCCTTTATGCTGTTTAACAATGGAAACATGAATAAATATGACGCGGGGATATTAATTTGATTATATGTGTCTTTTTGTATAGCCCTTATTAATATTTACATCAATTAATACTGACATCGACTATGATTATTATTTATTATGATAATTGTTATTGTGATATTATGATAATTATTATTGCGAATTACAATAATTATTATGATAATTGGTATCACTAAATTTTTGCGAGGTGTATATATTTGCTGGGAATTGCTGAGCATTCTGGAAAGTTTTTAAATTTTGCTCAAACGTTCTGAAGATTTCAAGTTTAAAAAGTTTCGAAATTTTTAAAAATTCCAGGGCGATTTGTGATTTCTCAAAAGTTTAAGTTTTAAAGTTCCAAATATTTCAACTGTCGAGTCTCAAAGATCCAGAATAGTTTGAGGTTTCAAAGTTCCAAAGTTACAAAGTCCAAATTTGAAAGTCCAGATTTTCAAGGTTCTAAAGAACCTTAAGAAGACAAAATCGTAACGTTTTGTTAAATGATGTAAGAAGGATTAATAAATACAATTTATTTTATCAATTATTTTATAATTTTAATACCCAAATTTGTCTAGGACTTTTAATTCTTGTTCGTCTTTAGTGAATATTTATTTATTGTTCAAACACCTCAAAGTTACAAAATTCGATGTGCAACAAATACGCTGAATAATCGATGACTTTTAGAGATGCAGTCTGTAAACATTTGTCACGAAATTGCATTATCTCAGAGAGCATTATTATAATATCAGCCCCGGAAAAATATGGAAGAAAAATATCCGGAATCTATTGCCTCTCTGATGACAAATTACTGATAAATTATTGATGCAGTAATGTAAACGTGGCAGATCGTTGAGCGTAACGTGATGCAGAATACATTATAAAGAACAACGTATGTAGAGGGCGGGCGCGATATTATAGTATTTCCATATTTATGCAAGCCAATGTTACATTTCGGCGGGTCCGTCGTTTGGACGGGTAAACAATAGCAGGCGAATATCATTTAGCAACATTGCTCGTGATTTACGACGTGAACGATGTGCGTATGTGCATACGCGAAAATAATATGGCGCATTGATGACAAATGGCGCGTCCATGATTCAATATTTACGCGATTGTCATGATGCGTTTCCCGTACGTTTCAGCGATATTAAAACAGAATGGTCATTACTCTTGAGGAACGAGCCGCCCGATTAGCGACGGAAAATTCTATATAACGAGTGTCGCGCGAAAAGCTGCCTATTAATGGCGTGTTGGTAGTCGCTCAAATGAAAGTTAGAGAGCTATTTCAAGTTTAATTTAATTTTGAGAACTATTTTAATTGGACTTTAATCTCTCGAGAAGTTTAATTTTACGTTACAGTACGATTCGAGATATTATAGAGAAACAGTTCCGATTTAAATGAGAAATTATTGCGCGCAATTGAACGTTAATTCAAGAAAGCAGAAATAGAAATCTATAAATGTGTTACAATTTTATTATAAATTTTTCGTGAATGCAATATTTAAAAATAATTCGACTAAATATTCAATTTTTTAAAAAATTAAGTTAATTTGCTCCATCTCTATTTATCTACTAATTACATTCAATTGTCTCACAAAGCAATTAAAGAAAATTAAGTATATATATATATATATATGTTTCTTTATTAACACATTTAATTTACTTTTACATTTATTTGTGAATAGTCCTCCAGAGATTGTCTGAAGATTGTAGAACCGATATCTCTCTGTAAAAGTGGCTCCCATTAAACTTCTTTGCTGTGAGATTTAGCAATCGCGCCGCGTTGTAAAACGAAAAAGCGGATTACGTGCTGAAACAGGCGACCTGTCTAAGAAACAATTTGCAACAGTAACCGTAACAATTAGGTGGTCTCTTCGAGGAGAACCGGATCTGTTATCAGACAAACGCGATTTGTACACCCTCCCGGCGATTTATCCTTCCACCGTCGGATCCACGAGTCTCGTAGTCCTTTTGGATGTCCCGCCGCTTGTATTCCGGCCACGCAATTAGCAAACGCCGCGCGATAACGTCAGTAGATCCATCCGGATGGATCCCGGATCATTAGGCACTTCTCCGTTTCCCATATACATCCGTCGAGGAATGCGGTCCTTAACGGCGGAAAAAGTGGTCGTTAAAAGCGTCGATTGTTATACAGGGTGTCACGACGGTATCGTGCCAACGTGTCGAAGTGCAACGGCCTTTATCGCGACTTTACGAGTCGTCGATGTTGCATTTATCGTACATCCTATATAGAGTTTTACAATCGGCCCAATACTGACTGAATATTGGATGATAACTCGGGCCCAGTATTGGCAGATGGTCCTGGCTCATTTTAGTCAGTCATTTGCCAGTGATGGCTCAGTACTGGCTGACAGAACCTTGGCCGTCAGTTGACAGGTAGTTATTTGCCAGTGATGGTCCAGTACTGGTTGACAGAACCTTGGCCGTCAGTTGATAGGCAGTTATTTGCCAGTGATGGCCCAGTACTGGTTGATAGAACCTTGGCCGTCAGTTGACAACCAGTTATTTGCTAGTAATGATCCAGTATTGGCTGACAGAACTTTGACCATCATTTGACAGCCAGTTATTTTCCAGTGATGGTCCAGTACTGACTGACAGGACCTTGGCCGTCAGTTGACAGGCAGTTATTTGCCAGTGATGGCCCAGTACTGGTTGATAGAACCTTGGCCGTCAGTTTAGTATTGGTTAAGCATTGATCTCGTTGTGTTGCTGTCGACCCTATATATGGATACGTGAAGAGCCTTCATACCGGAGAAAGCTGAGAATCCGCGCAAAAATTTCAAACATCTCGTTCTATTTTTTTTTTAACTATTTACTATCGAGAATTCATTTTCCTCTTTTTTCCCCCCTTCGTTTATCTTTTCTGTTATATTTTGCGAGTGGCGCACCGAATGCGCGAAATTCGAAACTATATCGCTCGACGTTTAATCAAGTCGGATAACTTCGGCGGAAATAGGAAAAAAAAACTGAATTTCGCGGCGGAGTTTATCGCGACGCGACGCGGAAGTGGTAATTCATTTACGCTCGCCGCGTGTTCCTTTCAAAAGCAAAAACGGATTATCCCTCCCCTCCCGCCCCTCGCCCACGTGTACCTGCATACGTGCGGAATTGGGGGAAAACTTTTTCGCCGCTCTCCCTCTCCGTGTACCCCTGGAGGCGGGTCGGTGCGCGTTTAATGCGTTGCCCAACACGACCGCAGTGATTTAATCGGCCTTACTTTGCGGGGGAAATATGGCGGAATCAAGGAAACGCATTTATGCGGGTTTACGCGGTCCGGGTTATGAATCCTTCTTGTTTTAGCAAAGGGGTGATGGGAGGGAGAATGCGCTAAATTCGCGAATTAGAGTTGCACGACGAAGTTCCGTCCGCGCGCGATCAGTAACATTGTTCTGTGTTTAGCAACGAGTTTCCCGCGGTGTTATGATCCCTTTGTAGATCAGACGTGAAGTTTTGCAGGATATCTCGAGGCGCTAGCAGATGCTCGGAATATTCAGGGATGCTGGGACGCGTTTTAATCTCGGGGGGGTTTCTTTCGAAGAGCCTTCCAATTTCCAGAAATGTGTTGAGGTTGAAAGAGTCTCATATCCATCTCCCATATCTCTCTCCCTTGGAGCTTTTAATTCAGATTTGGAATTTCCAATCTTCGTTTTGAATGTTTTTCCAATTTTAACATTATTGATTGGCTCAAGGGTTGAAAAAATCCGAGCTTTAGAATTTAGGATTTTTTTACCGTTAAATTTATTTAATTTAAAATATTGAATTCTAAAAATCTGTGAATTTTTCTATTTTTTAATTCTAGTACGTACTGATTTTTGAAGCTTAGGATTTTGGAGTTTTATAAGGGAACCTCTCGAAGTGTATTTAATATATATATGTATATAAAAGTTACATAAATGAATTTTAAAAATATCAATTAATGTGGAAAAAAAATTTTAAGAGGTAAAAAAATCACCCCTTATAAGTAAAGCGGATTTAGTTTTTTTCGTAATATTTCAGGAAATATTCGAGATATCAAAAAATGTTTAATGAAAAAGTTTTATAATAAAATTATTATCTCTATTTATTTAAGTCAATAATATTTTTAAAAGATTTTTATAAATTTAAATTAAAAAAAAATTGTTTTTTAAGATTTTATTAGACGTAGATAAAAACGAGTAATTTTATTATAAAACTTTCGTATCAGAGACATGTTTTTTGATATCTTGAATAATTTCTGAGATATTATTATATATTAAAAGGCTAAAAACTTTACCTATAAGGAGTGTTTTCAACTTAAAATCGTTTTTTGCGCACCAACTGATATTTTCTAAATTCATCTATTTATGTAACCTATATGTATAAAAAGTTTCATTAAAATCAGGATTGTACTTCAAGAGGTTCCCTTTTAAGATCTCGAGTATCTTGGACGTCGCAGAAATTTAAAAGTTCTTTAAATTCTTTAAGCTACTTATTGTGGACAAAAGTTGCAGACAGCATTTCAGAGATATAAAATTACATTTTTATTCAATGATAATCGTGGGTAACAGTATTTCACGGAAGAAAGCTTCAAATTGCTGTTAATGCAAATTAATGTTAATGTAACGCCGTTGATACAAATTCATAAAGTCAGATCTAATAATAAGAAGGCTAAACGGGTAGGAATTTGTATTCCAGTTGAAATACATGCAGCGAGCTGACGTGGGATTACAAATGTAAATATTATCCAATGATATTTTGACCCAAGAATAATGGTAGGGAGAAGCGACTGAATGGAGGCTACATCGTGGATGCTGGATCGTGTTACTGTTATCGAATTATATTCGGCAACATCTTGGGTCAACAATAATACCACGAGAAATGAACGAGACCAGAAATGCACTGCTCAAAATGGATATGCAAATTCTATCAGCAAATGCTGCGAGAGAAAGCGGTCTAAGACTGTAGTACTCTAAATGAAACAAGAATACATTCGATCGTAGCTTGTTGATGTTCGAATTTACCAATTCTAGGTAACACGATCTCTGCTGTTAAAACAAGGTACGCCCGAAGCTTAGGTAAAGAACACGATCTCGTTTCATCTCTCTATACAGTACGGCGAGAGGTTTACCTTTGTCGATTACTTAAAAATCGTCCCTCGTGTTCCTACATTTTCGACGGGAATAAATTGACCGCGCGTTAGAAGAATCTGCCAAGCGTTGACGTGGTAAGAGAAGAAGGAATGCCCCGTATAATTTTTCAAAGGTATCTCGCGGATGAATAAGTTCGGTCCTTCAGACCTCGCAGTATCTCGCAGCACCTCACGTGCACCTGGAACTCATAAGCGCGTGTGTGTCGGAGTGCCTTAAAAGGATCCAAAAGGATATTCCAACCCTCCTAAACCCTCCTCCTCCTCCTCCTCCTCAGCCTTCGTTCTTCCAGACGTGGCGGCGGTAGAAGCGTCCGGAGGAACGCGGCTTTAAGCTCTAAAGCTCACCGTCATTCTTCACCGCTGGTACACCGAGCTAAAAGAAGGATTTCCGTTTTCCTCCCCCCCCTCCCCCCC
>NW_017299190.1:972716-973138 GCF_001594075.2 Trachymyrmex cornetzi
GTGACGCGAGAAGGCGGCTTTTGCTTTTCGTCCACGACTTTCCACAAGACGCCGATTAATGGCCCTTCTCGGCGAAGTTCGACTTCTTTTTGCCGAAGAAGTAGTTAGAGCGCGAGCGATTCTAAACCCTCGACGGACTCCTGATTCAAAAAGTAATAATTAAATGATAATTAAGTGATAACACCAAGACGCAGTCCGCATTTCTTGCTTCGGGCCGTTTCAAAAGTAATTTAGTAAGTGATAACGTATTGAGTGTAGGTTGTAAATGTAACAAAAGTTAGATGCGAAATGATATGTATTAGGGTAAACTAGGGTATTATGGCCATATGGAAAAGACGGCCATAGGCCATAATTTCTCCAATAATTGATAAATAGTGCATTTTTATAGTCATTCTTAAAGATAATCAATATTTACAGTAGTT
>NW_017299190.1:973293-975973 GCF_001594075.2 Trachymyrmex cornetzi
TATTACATACACAATAAAGGTACGTAAATTGCAATGTGGCCTATAATTAATACTTTTATTTTCACTATTTATTTAGAAATACTATCTTTCTTAATATCATGGCCATCTTTTCCCTAAAAATCAGATAAGATGGCCAATGCATACTTTGTAATATTTTGATAAAATTAAAGTTCTGTTAAGTATTTTCTCTTTAATTTCGATAGTATTTGTTACTTTAAGCTTCAGTGAAAGTAATATCCCAAATATTGTTAAAAAGTAACAAGAATAAATGTATGTTTTTTGCATTTTGAAAAACTATGGCCATCATACCCGAGTTTATCCTAAACGATAAATAGCTTTCGAGTAGAATTTCTTTAAATTATCTGATATTACAAAAAGAAGGGGATAATTTTTGAACTTTTCCTGAGATATGCAAATATCTGATTGCGATAATGTGTAAAATTTACAATTTATACGATATGATTTTTTAATATAAATGCTTAATCTTTTATTAAATCTTTGGATCAGCAACTTTAGAAATAACGGTTACAATTTATCATAATTTTTTTCCCAGGTGTTTTGTACTCTAAATCCTTAGAAAAATAAAAAATTTTTAAAACCTCGAGTTTCTCGAAGCTCGATGTCAGTCTGAGCTCAAGCTGGGAGAGATCTTGAAGTCGGTCTCGCATTTTCGGAGATCTTCGCAAATCCTCGATATCTCAATTATCTTCTATTTTGGGGAGGAGAAGTCGGATTCTTCGACGTCCGGATATTTGGTCTTAGCTACTTATACGATTCGAGTTTTCGGTCCCTCGTACCTTCCGGTAATCCTAAGTCCTTCGATCATGTACGTGCGGATTCATCGCGTCTGTCGTGTTGGGCGCAGCTTTAAGCTCGAAAGCTTCCTCCGTTGCCAACTACGCCGTTCTTCACTTTCACCATAGCCGACCGATAGAAGGATTTCCGCTTTACCCACCCGCTTCCGGTTCCCGCTTCCGATCCCTCGGCAGGCCGATGGAAAAACGGGGCTGAAAATCAGACGGCGAAATCTTCGTAACTCGAGACGGAATCTCCTACATCCTCCTCTCCTCTCCTCTCGCAGGATTGTCCGTCGACGGAAGGATATCTCGGGGCGATTTCAATCGAAAGCCGCGGTCGTCACGTTTATTTCTGCATGTTCAAAGAATCCTCTCGCGACTCTTTTCAAAAACGCCCCGTGTGGGTCCCGATAAACCCCAATACATATATTTCTCCCGATACGCCGCTAAAATTGTGTTGCATCGCGGGAACGTCTTTTAATATTGTAACTCTATTTTGACTTTTAATTTAATATCCGCTTTATCATCTTTATGTTTAATATTTAATTTAATTTTATCGTTTCGTTATTTTGTATCTTTATCTTTCATCGCGGAAGATTTTAATGTTCCAATATATATCGCGGCACATTTTCCACGCTATTTCTCATCAGTGGAAAACGGACAATCGCCAGATTTCCACGAGATTTTCAACGGCGTTTTTCTCTCCCGGTTTTTCTCTCCGAGGACTGAAAAGCGATCGTTTATCCTTGCTACGTGGAATTCGTCGCTCTCTTCGTCAAGGAAGAGTTGTCACTTTTTTTTTCCCTCGTCTGGAATAATCGTTTGTCCCTCCACGGCGAAAATTCTTATTCGGTGCGAAATAAGAGAAAAACGGAGAGAGTAAACGGGGACAAGCCGACATCCGCGTTGTTCCGGGGCGGGGCACACAATGGAGATTTTTCATTAAAACACTCAAGTCGGCCGCTTCCGACAGCTTCCGGATAAACTAGGGGTTGGTTTTGTCCGTCTCTTCCGTCGCGCAATCCAGTTAAATGGATAAAGCGTGAGAGGCCTGTGATCTCCGCTTTTTACTGGAGGATGTGAAAAAACTCAGGACATCTTATATGAACGATTGATGGTAGAACTCGAAAGGTTTCTCGTACAAACGCTCGGGATATCAAAAATTCCCATGGTTGACAAAATTACTTTATTATTTAAACGTTACTTTATACCTGTTTATTATTGTAGAAATTAAGTATTTTATTTTTTACATTATTTCATCATTTCATCATTTATCCAAATTTTCGTATTACTTATTGTACTCAAATTTTTATATAACAAATATAAGGTTACCTAATAAAATAATTTTCCCAACGCTGGGGAAATTGCATATTTTTTCGAATAAAACTAAACGTATGGGAACGTATTAAAATTCTAGGCAGCAATTATGCATTAGTACAAAATTATGGCAGCGCAACATTTTACATATTTCAAATATAATTTGTACGGTTGTAAAATTAATGATACAAATTTTTGAAAAATGAAAAATTCTAGTTATTTAATATTTATTCTGATATTTAATTCAATACCTTATATCATTCGCCAGCTTATTTATATACTTATTAACAACTGCGAAATTTTCCTTTCTACCAATGCTATTTATTTCACCTATCTATATTTAGTACTCGTTGTTTAATCTAATTTAATTCTTGTTTACTTCGTTATGCCGACGTTTCCGTGATTTTCAACCGTAATTTTAATCCGCGCAATTCCATTTAAATGCTGCGGATTTTTAAATCGTTCATCCGTACTATCGATATACCCTGTGCACATTATTTATTCCCCCCCTCCCCCGCCGTTTGTCGCCCGCCGTTTCGCAAAGCCATCAAGATGTCCGCGTGTTT
>NW_017299190.1:976191-983110 GCF_001594075.2 Trachymyrmex cornetzi
GAGCGTGTAGATCCGCTTCGCGGTCGAACGAAGCGAACCGAGCGAGGAGGAGGAGACGGAGGACGGGGTTGAGCCCCTCCGGGGGTGCAGAGGGTGGAGGGAGACGAAGGGAGACCGCGAGGTTTTTGCACGAAGCGAATTTAATGGCGATGTTTGCGCGCGGCTTCTTGCGCGACCGGAAATTCCGTTCCACCGCGGTTTCCGCGACACGGGCGTGAAGCCGGGAAAATTGCGTGTCGCGGTTCGACGATTCGGGGGAGAGAGACGAGGATATAGGGGAGGGAGAAAGAGAGAGAAAGAGAAAAGGGCCGGAGGAAGGTAGGTGGTTCGCGAACGGATGCACACGATTTTGTCCTAAGGACTGAATATATAATACAGATCTGAAAATAATTTTTGTCGGACTATCTAAATTATTATCCGTTCCATAAATTCTTTGAAGCGGAATCTCACTCTAGAGAGTGAAAATTGAGACAGTCTTGAAAAAAAAATGGATTGATGATCCATTTAAATCTTTAAGAGTGAGGATTTACTCACCCAGAGAAAAGGTTGCTTCGATTTAAAGAAATTTTCTTTGCTGTACGATTAAAGAAAAAATTTTTTTGATCTGTGAAAATTTCTTTGATTCAAACATTATTTTTCAAAGTCAAATAAAATTTATTTGATTTAAAGAACTTATGTTCATATCCAAGAGATGACGTTCAAATCATGATTTCTTGGATTTGAACATAATTTCTTTAAAATAAATAAATTTTATTTGATTTTGAAAAATATAATGTTTAAATCAAAGAAATTTTTTTTTAACCGTATAGCAAAGAAAATGTCTTTAAATCGAAGCAACCTTTTCTCTGGGTGCTCTTTAGAGGAATAAATTTATTCTAAAAGTTTCGGAGAGTAGGCCGCTTAATCGTAATGAGCAGTGCTGCAAAAAATTTTGATATTTCAGCATATGCCGGCTGTTAGAATATCAAAATTTTTTGCAGCACTGCTCATTACGCTTGAGTATAATTCGTACTAACTAGAAACAAATCTGAAAATAAAAAAATTTCGACGGTCTAACAAAATTTTTTTTTGTTTTCGGATCTGTTTCTAGTTTTAGACGTTGAAAATTTCAAATGTTACTAAAAATGTTGTTAGATCATAAAAATAATTATGTAGGACGTTCAAACTGGTTGCTAGAATGTCAAAACTTCTTGCACCATGCTTTTTGCAATTTTTTTTTGCTCATTACGTTGAGTGTCCTACATGATAATTTTGATAGTCCAATAAAATTATTTTCAAATGTAACTCTCTTTTCTAGATTCTTTGACAAAGTCGTTTATTCCTGTATGTATATAAACTTATACAAACTTCAATAAATGTGTGCTGTAATAATAATTGGAAGTCTCGCCAGTTTTATTTTCGTTATGTTAATGCACTGCTATGTAAAGAAATCTCTTGCTCGTTCATTACTGACATTCATTAGACAAATAGACATGACAAATAGATTCTATAAATTCTGAAAAATCTAGAACGCTTGGTCGAAGTATGTATAAATTTAGCTAGATATACAGATTTGAAAATAATTTGGTTGGACGATCGAAATAATTACGTAGGAATCTCAAACATGATCAGCAATAATGCAAAAAGTTTTAACATTCTAACAACTAGAGAGTTCGAGCATCCTACATAATTATTTTGATGGTCCAACAAAATTATTGCCAGATTTGCATCTAGTTAAATTTTTAGATACTTCAGCAAAACTATTCCTTCCGTGTATTCGTTATTCCGTTGCATTATCGTTTTGCCAGATTTAGAAAACCATCGCACGAAAATCGGTGGATTCCGATCAGCTATTCAAAATGTCAGAATCGCGGATTTGGACACGTAAATCCTTTCCAGTTCCGCTAATGAGCATCCACGCAATTACTAGTCGATGTCATTAAGGCCGCTCTTTAATAACGCTCGCCTTCGTCTTCTTGGAATTTCAGGTTTTTCCTTTTGTTCGCTCCCTCGCGACTAATGAATTCAACAGCGGCACGAAACAGGTCATCAATGTCGCTTTTACTTTCGCGAATCCGAGTATAAGTCCATCGGGATAATTAAACTTTCCTCGAGTGTTCAAGAATTTTAGCGTCCTGATTTTATTTCGGTGACGATGCATAATTTCCCGATTTTTCACCTGTACAATAGCTCTCCATTATATGGAGACGCAGTGCATATTTTATGACATAGAGAACTGTTCTTTATCTGATCATTTAGCCAGAAAATTGGACAGCAAACTTCATTTATTCATTAATTTAATTAACTCCAAATAAAAACGCATATCGATTTTCGAGAGAATTTCATTCCTGACCTAATTATTGAAATTAAATTATGAAAATAAATTAAAGGGAACTACTTGTCGTTATTTCAACTCCCCCTTTTTTCTCTCTTTCTCCTTTTTTTTTTCCAATACCATTTTCTTCATTCCGATAAAAAATACGAAATATTGGAAAAGAAATTTCATCCGTTTTTCCGCAACACGCGTTTACATTTATCATCCCGCTTTCGTAGCCCATTAAGTTAATGTAGAGCGAGACGGAATACAGTAGTTCGCAGAAAGATATTGGCAAATCGACGTGTCGCAAATGAGAAAAATGCCACGCGCGATCTATCGGTCTACATCTATCCGGGTAATTCGCGTCCGCGTTGGAAGCGACCCGGAGGGGCAGCAGGTGTAATTTAACCCGAGTCTTCAATTTTGAAACGCGCGCAGTCACGCCATCCCTATATTTACCCGTTGATTGCCGAAACGCGACAATCGACGTGAGAATTGTCCTCTCCTCGCCGCGTCGTGTCGGGAAATTGAGTCCGTCGAAATTATAATTCCCTGCAGATGTAAGTGAGATGATGAGGACAAAAGAGAAACGGGAAATGGACCTTTGAACTCATAGTGGCAAGAACGGGACGGCGGGGGTGGGTGGGTCAAGAGGAAGACAGTGGTCTCTAGTTACTTACTGCGGATCGATTTTCAAACGGCTAGCTGCAGGTCAATCTTCCACTTTTCTCTTCGTAGAATCGATTAGAAGGAAAAAGCTACGACACAATGGAGAAAAAGTCGCGAGAGGTGACGTGTTACGTGGCACGATCTTGCTCGTGCGAGTTAGACTCTTTCAGAGAACTTCCTCCGCAAGTTTTGTCATAATATTTTTAAGCAATTTCCGTGCACTGTTAAACCGCGTTCTTACCTCGCGCATCTTATGTAATCTATATAAGTAGGTAAAAATAATTAAAATCATGATATCGTTCCTCATTGGTGTAGGTCTTTGGATATTGCATATATTTTTTCGAGAAGTAAAAAGTAACGTTACATTATGAGACTTACAAGTACAAAGAGCGAAACGTGCGGCAACCTTTTGTGCATATAATTTTGAATAAAAATCACTTTGGCGACATACACACATACACTGAAAAAAAATTAGCTAAATCTGAGTAAATATTTCTTGAATAGTGCCAAGTAAATATTTACTAAATATAAACATATATTTATTTGATACAAGAACCATTAATTTGAAGTATCATTATATTTTATTGAGCAAATATTTATTTGTTCTAAATAAATGTTTACTTGGCACTATTCAAGAAATATTTACTCAGATTTAGCTAATTTTTTTTTTAGTGTATATCTGGAAAAAAAAGATAATTTATTATTTTTTTCTTATTTAATAATGTAATTTAATTATTTTATTTAACAAATTTATTTATACGCGCGTGCAGTAATGTTATAATAATATTTCTTTAATTTACTTAACAAATCAAATATTTTATGATCAAAATATACAGAGGATATAATAAAACTTCTCATCGCCCTGGCTCTGTTACTTTATTATCACAATTAGTTATTTTCCTTAATACTATTGTTCGACAATACGTGTGTAAAATGTTCATTGAAATGGATATTGGAACACTTGCAGTCCACTGGGAGGTCCAGGCTCAATTTGATCCCGAGTATAGTTTGGCAGCATCGCAACTATGTAGCCGGTGCAGCACAACCGGTTTCCGGGAAGTCCGTCGACAATGGTGAACGCGATCGATTGAACGCTTTGCCGAAATGTCGTCCGCAAATAGAGCTGTCGGGCATGCATGTTATGGTATATATTTATTGTCGGGCTGAACCGCGAGACGTTGATCACGACCTTAACTCTCTCGAAAACAACACGCAATAGGTCGTAGTAAATTGAAAAGAAAGAGCGAGCGAGAGAGAGAGAGAGAGAGAGAGAGAGAGAGAGAGATCGGCGAAAGCCGCATCAACTTGCGATTGCATTCCATATCGAACGCGTTCCATATCGAATTTCTGCGAAACAATGAACTTAATCTGAGTTCGTCGGATACTGGATTAACATTTTTATCGTCACTTTTATCAACTTTCATTTTTCTTCGTATTTGAATGTAGGTTATATTTTATCCTAGCGGTTTCGATCTTACGCATTTGAAATTTTTAAATGCTACATTCATATAATATTTTTAAATGTCTTGAGGGGATCTTTTAAAGTGAAGACTGAATTCCGACGGGATCGATGTTTTATCGTTTCAGTGAAACGTACATACATGCTACATCAATATCTCATATGCACACACACGCGCACACACACACACACACACACACACACACACACACACACACACACACACACACACACACAAACACACACACACACACACATAAATTTCGTAGAACGATACTGTGCAGAATTAAATGACTAATACCCGTTTCCTTGATGTGGTTTAATTTTAATCTTGGTTCAACTAACTCTTCATCTTTTTCTAATTTCTAGAACTAGTAAAAGATAGAAAGTAAGTTAAACTGTTTGCTGAGATTAAAGTTAATCTACGTTGGTAGAAATGGACATCAGTCTAATTCCACAAGAACTCGGTGTTGTTTCTTCGTGTAATCTACGATTATTCTGCGTAGTCTCCAATTTCGTAAGTACGGATTGCGGAGCTTTTGTATCAAACAAATATTGTCACGACTTGACAGCTCTATATTGCACTATGAAATGGTAAAATAGATCTCAATTTCAAAAATTTTTGTCATTCTCGACATAGACTCCATGCTGTAGACTAATATTAGTTAGAGCTGAGCATTCATTTGAGAGAAATACTTTTATTATATAAATAGTATAAGTAAAACAATTGTATTTTGTATTTCATGTGAGCATATAAAAGTATTTTGTATTTTTTATTTCAGTATTAACAATGAAAGATTGAAAGTATTTTGTATTTTAAATATACTAAGATTGACAATCAGTTGAATTACTAAGTACAAAAAATTTCAATTTTTCAATTTTAAACACAAAATACGTAATACTTTCATATGTTCCACTAAAATATAAAATACACTTATATTGCAAATACTGTATTTTAAATAAAAGTATTTTAAATATGTAGCCCTGGTATTAATGCCCATATATTTCAATTCTGAAAAAAATTCCACCTGTAAAAGTAATTATGCGATGTCGTTTTATGAAAATTATCGCGTTTAGTCAGTAAAACAGACGACTTCTGGATCTCCTTATAAATTTCGTACATGTTAAATTCAACGTTGAATATAAATGTGTGAAACCATTGAATACCAAGTGTATTGAATCTCCGTGTCTTTAATATGATGGTGTGTAAACGAGGGTGCAGAACGATGGAGAGTAAATTGAAACATTGGCAATTTTCCGTCACGATCGGCGAGCAATTATCCCGGCGTGCGATTCGCAATAATAAAGGCGCTTTCTGCGACAATAAAAGAAAGGTCTTATCAAACGCGGCAGTCCGCGGACCTCGATGGGAGCAGTGGGCTCGATCGATTCTTCCTCTCACCGCAAAAAGGAAATATTATTTTAATCTTCCTCTCCAACCGGTAGGGCTGATGTCTCAATAAATAGCGCTCGAAGAGCGGACGGCGATTGGTCGGTATCCTTTGGAGAGCTCGCGAATGGAATTATCCAAGCTGATCTTTTAATCCGTTAGTTTTCCATCCAAAAATCCTTGGAGGAGAATCGCGTTTAAAAATAATTTTTATAAATTTTATATCAAAACAGCGAATCGTCCACGCAAAACATCCTTTTATTGAATCCGAAGCTTGCGTTTGGCAGACTTTTTTTCACGCTTCCTGGATCGTCGCGAATTTTCTCGCCGCCGATACATCGTTAATTCTTTATGGATTGGCGATTCCACTTTAGAATCACATTTCCCCTTATTTTATTTTAAACTGCTCGCTCGATTTTTATGAAATTTGCCTTATAGGATAATTTGATAATATTTTATTCGTAGGAGGTCAGAAATAAAAAATTCAAAATGATAGATTCAATATAGCGGATGAAATTAAAAAAAAAAAATAATTTGATTATAGTGGAACTTAATTTTAGGGAATTTTTGATTACGACGTAACATCAAGTTTCCACTTTCGCTTTACTTTGAAGCTTATCAGTGCAAATAGTTGATATAGTATTGATCCAAACTAACTTTCAAACTCTGATTATGAGCGCTGTGAAATTCTCAATATTTCCAGGCTACATTCAAAGATACTCAGAGATGATTAAGAATTTCCTTAGGGTTTAATTTTGTAACTCTTAACGACAGTCGTTGATGTCATTGTGCAGATATTATGTAGAGTAAAAAAGCATCGAATTTTACGATAATCAGATTATTTTGTTGAAGTATATATTTTAGAATTCTGAAGCTAGAGGCTAAATCAAATTCAGTGATCCCGAAATCTTTAAACCCGATTTTCATTTGTTGATTAACTTGTGATTAGCTTTAAGGAGGTTGTAAGGGCATAAAACACATATATTAATATTTTCGCTTTAAACAAACTACATGTAAAAGTTGTGTTCATAACATTCTGGTTTTATTGAGCAACACATTTTTATAGGTTATTTATTTTATTTGTTATTAGTTTTATTGTTATAAA
>NW_017299190.1:983264-991228 GCF_001594075.2 Trachymyrmex cornetzi
CTATTTTTTTTGTATTATTATTAAATGAAATTTAGAATAGTCTGTAATTTTTTCAAGTAGTTCTTAACATATTGCATTTGCCTTACAATCTCCTTAATCTGGTGACAGATAATATACAAATTGTATTTTTCTATTTATGAATAATCACTAATGTAATAGTGAATAATTTTGTAATAAATAACTTTTAAAGTTATTATATTATAAAGCTATTAATTTAGTGCAAAACTAATCATATTAGAAAAGGACAATTTTTATATTATTATCAAATTAAATAAGTTTAAGTCTAAATCACAAGTTAACCCGATAAAGAAAAAATTTTTTATTTGACTAAGTTAATTTAAATTATTTAAGCACTTGTAAGATTAGAGAACTTTTTTTCTTATTATTGCCTTAGACAGCAAAATCTCCTATAAATTACTTTATTAGAAAGTTCCGATTTTCAAAAGGTATATCGTAGCTAAAGAATATCGTATCGCTCTGATTCGCGGAGTTAATCGAGAAAAGAAATGATGAGAATTGGTATCTCTACTTTCAAAGAAGTATATTCGAAATTTGAGAGCCGCCGGTTTCGCCGATGTCACACCGAGTGTACTTCGTTTCTTTGTTCTCCTCGCATTGAACGATAAAAACGAGCGTTTGCCTCTTTTATTATAATTATACTGCTTTTATTTCTTTTACTGAGTCTCTGATTTTTGCATCATTAACATTAATCGCAACAAAAACAACATGAAGATTAGTTTACCGTTGCCGCGAGAAACGCCAAAAAGAGAAAAAAAGGGCTTTATCACCGATAACAAAATCGACGATTTTGTAGCAATGATTATTTCGAAAATAAAAGAGCTCTTCAGCTTCATCATTATGCAACAAACACGGGGTTTTAATGTTATTAATATTAATTCTTCATTATGTATTGAAGTAATATCGACGAACGTGACAGCGATAAACGTTAACGTAATATTCAATAACCGTTGACTGAGTGCTAAGCGATATAATAATATTGTTGCGATATTGAAATGACGATACGAATAACGACGATAATTAAATATTTCATAAATATTAAAGTAATACCAATATTACATTCTATTATTTATTATTATTTATACTTCGAATTATTGATGCGCGTATCCATACACAATCCAAGCTTCGAAACAATCAACTTAACAGCGAGTGATAAAATACAAAATATCGGGCATGCAATTTCATCTCAACTTTTAAAACTGGAGATTATTTTGTGTGAATACAGCAAATGTAAGGTTCGTTAATTACAAAGCTATATAATCAGAGAATAACGGTCGAGCAAAAATTAGAGATGATAAAATATAATAAGCGATGGTAAATAATTTATTTCAAGTCTGTTTAATGAATTAATTAAAATAAATTATTCGAAACAATCACGGATACGAAACGATCCTAAATACAACGTTATCTTGGCGACGATAATCCCACAAGATTCGCAGACTAAATAGACTGTTACGATGACGGAGTGGAGATGAGAGACGGAGGATAAATCTCTAGGAGAATCGAGATAATGACGTGATGAGAAGTCTTTTTCCACTCCCTTTAATCTTCCCTAAATTTAAAGGGCACTCTCGGGCGAGGGTAATCGCGTGGAAGGCAGGTCGAATTAGTATATCATGGCATGGGAAAGGTTATGAGGTGAACGAGGGATGGGTAATTTCGTCGGATGTAAGGGGACGGCCGGTTAAACGAATTGGCCTCATCGTGGAGATTGAATTTGCGTCAAATCTTCCGAACAACGTCGACATTTACTGGTACGCGAAATAAAAGAGGCAAGTTCAAGGATACGTGAAATCGCGAATCCACAGGATACTAAACTTCTTTTCTTAACAATCTGCGATCAGAGGTTAAGATCTTTTCTCCAGTTTTTGAAGACCTCTCTTTTTTTGGATATTAACCCTCCGACATTCTTACACCGAGAGCGTTCTCACTTCGCTTATTCGCGTAGCAACTCCGACGAGCAACTTTGGCAAGAAAACAAAATAACACACTGGTGTTAAGTGGAGAAATCGTACCAATTTAAAGTTTAAACCTCGTAATTGAGATATACACGTTAAAGCATTAGTTTTGGTAACTTAGTGGATTCTAGCGTGAGATCTGAGGATTAAATATTTATTTCACCTAATACAAATTGCTCATTCGTATTGCTTACCTTGTACTCGGTTCCCCACTTGTTTCCCAGTTGTTCTTTATTTATGTTTCATTCATTTCCCATTTGTTTGTTCTATGGGTTTTCCTCGATTTTTTAGTGCTCCTCCACAGTTTATTCTACATTCGCTTTTTTTTCTTTGCCCTCTATTTGTTCTTCGTTTTATTCTTCATTTGTTTTCAATTTGTTCTTCGTTTATTTTCCATCTTTCTTATGTTTGTTTTTCATTTGTTATTTTTTTTTACGCTTATTCCTTATTTCTTCCTCATTTGTTCTCCATTTGTTTTTTTTTCCCATTCATTTACTATTTATTATCTATTTGTTCTTCATTTTATTCCCATTTATTTCTTCATTCTTTCATGAAGCCAAATATGGTTCGTGCGCGGTCAAGGCTCAATACCGTTTTGTCGCGTGATCGATTTTCCGCTCGAAATTTCCTCGAAGTCAACGAATGGATGTCAAGGCGAAACGCAAAGTTTTCCAAGAAATACTCTGCACGTCATACTTGATTCCAAGATAAAGGAGCTGCAGTTATCCAAATAGAAATGCACATACACATATGCTCACGTATGGCATTCAAAGAGCTTGACTTATACAGGGTGCTCAATATTGTTCAATTTTTTAAATTAATTCGAAATTAATCTCTTTAAGATGATTTCACAGAGAAATGGCTATGAGAAAAGAAGAAAGAGAACGTTATAATTTATTAAACTAATTCGACTTTGGCTGTAAGTATAAAACACTCTCAATTCATTTTCTCGGTAAAGGCAATAATAAAATTCAAAGAAAAACGAACAAAATATTATAACTGTTATAATAAAATAATAAATATTATTATTCACTAAAGTTATTTTTAACCTATTTTTTGCTAACGTCAATTTGTGAGAGGGGGGTGCTTTATACTTTTAGCCAAAGCTGTAGCTGCTGAGATTCTTGAGGGGATCAAATTTATATGAACTTCGTAAATTTAATACGGAGGGATTAAGTGCACCTAATTCCAATGATAATTAAAAATTGAAGGCCTTGGTCATAAATTTCGGTGTCTACGAAAGAGGTATCGAAAGTTATCTCCCGGTATCGGTAGTTGCACTGGGCATCAGTGGCACTTACTCGTATCTACGGCGTCATCCCTTCCGATTTCCGGAATCGACCGGCCGTCGAACTCGCGTGAACCCCGGTTGACCTCTCTCGCCTTCCGGTCGTCGTTTTTCCTGAGGTCGTCGTGGGATAACTGGCCGGCTAGACGCCGGCAATCCGTGCTTTTCCCTGGAAAATTCTGTCCGGAAGGGAACTTTTCCCGGAACTTCGTCTACGCACGCTTTTCGTGCCGTGAGATTCCGCGTCGCTGTGAGCGCAGAAAGTCCGCGCGATCGTCGGACGAACGAAGGATGTAACAACGAATAAGAAGAGTAAAATTCACAAGGTCTCGCTAAACGAAAATCGAGAGTGAGTGGGAGGACCAATGGAGATCGAAGACAAAATAAATGTGGAGAGCAAAAGGTCTGTGGGGAACAATTAAGAATAAAATCCTATATATGGTCCATCTAAGCTTTGGGACTTTTTCAAATTTTTTTGCTAAGTCTAATTTCTTTGATTTCAGAAAAAGTGGAACTCTTTGGAAAGAGTTTAAAATTGAAAACTGATGGTCAGATTAAAAAGAGGAAACATTTTTGAATGTAAAACGGATATGACATTTTCAAGTATTTACAGTACAATGAGGATAAAAAAGTAACATTTGGATCATATTGGGTACACATGTTAACTTAGAAACACTTCATGCCCCTTTAATTCCAAATTTGTGATTCAGAACCGAGAAAGCGAAGTTTTGAATTTGACTCGTTTCGATTTAATTTATATGATTTGAAGTTACAAGTAAATTGGCATCAAAATGTATTTAAAAATTGTTGAGATGTATGCGTATAACATTTTCTTTGCTATTGTATACCAAGCAAATTACTTTTAGTCAATTAATAACTTTTATAAACTTTATATACCTTGACAATTATTGAAGTGATGTTCTCTTATTGACGTAGAGAAGCCCATCTAATAAGCTGTTTCTCTTGGAAAGAAATCTTTCTTATTCCAACTATCAACTTCACTTGGTTGGTGAAATAGCTCGTGGTCTGCGAAAAGTATTTGATATTTTCAAAGGATTCCCTTTGTGGCTTTTGATGGCGTTGCAGCGGCGGCGTTGCACAGGTCTCTTCACAATCGTGCCTTTGACGTTAACGTAGCGATAGTCGAAACTAGTATTCCCGATCGGAGTATTCATCCTTTCTCCCGCATTGAAGGAAATCAGCCTTACCAAAAGTAGAAAATATTTGCGCTTTAAAAAGTATCGGCGTGAATTTAACACCATGCGATATATATAATATGCAATCTAATTTTAACTTTGTTGGTGTTAATATTAACACCAACATGATGTGGATTTAACAGCATGATATACTGCATGTAAAAAATAAAATGTTAATTCTAACTTATACACTGAAAGAAAAGATTGGCTGCTGCAGCAAGTTAGATGGTTAAATATGGCATAGTATTTTTAATTGGTTGCAACAGCCAATTTTTGGATGCTTTAGCTTATCCACAATGTCAGTATAAGATTTCGATTGACCAATGTAACCAAAAAAAATGTGGATTTTGTGAGACATGAAATGTTAAAATTAACATTTTATTTTTTACAGTGTAATGTTGATACAGCTTTGGTATCAAAAATATTAGGTACCTTATTAATTATTGTTTAAAGTTCCAGCTCGAAACTTGTGCAGTGGTATTTGCTGTAATAAATTACTTGTTTCAAGAATGCAAAAGAATTCCAAATGAATGAAAAAAATATAAGTGTAATATTTTTTATCAAAGCTGCAAAAACTCCAAGAGTTTTAAATCCACACCTGTTGATGTTAATATTAACCCCATTAGATCTGATTTTATTGAACCATGTTAAGAAATTGTTTTTTAATTCAATTTAAAGGCAATAAAATTAAACAATTAATTTTTTCAAAATTTTAACTGTATTTTCAACATATACGTTATTATATATACATTTGATCTGAGATAAAAATATCGATAGAATTAATAATTTTAACGAATGTCTTCAAATTTGACATACATTACAATGTATTTAGGATCTGAAAAGGTTAACCTCAACACTGTGAGAATTATACGGATACCGCATGATGATAAATCTACACCGACATTTTTTACAGCGTCGAAAAGCTCAGGTTTTTTATATTCAAGGTTCCGTGTACGCGATATTTAATCATCGATAATTTCAAAGCTATAACGGCTTCAATATCGCGACTTTCCGGGCGAGTCACCGATTTCTCCAGGCGATCGTGCTCCGCCGTGACTTTCTCTCTTTGACCGCGCCGTATCACCGAGGCGTTTTCCTGGGGCCTAATCGCCTAATCGCGTTCGCGGAATCGAGGAGGCGAGCAGCGACCCCGGGCGCGATAAATTCGTGCCCCGTCCGCGGTGCAGCACCCACCGCTACTCGGTAATAAAGCGATCGATTCCTCGAGGCCACGTGGGCCGTGCGTTTCCAGGTATGCCACCCGCCGACTCGACGAGTTCAGAGAAGTCCTTATGGGAAATCGATATACGCCCGGGATTCTTAATACGCAAATGTCGTTTTGGTTCGAGATACGCGATATCAGTTTCCGTTCCCCGCACCCGAATGCGGAGCAGGATCCGAGGGTCCGTGATATTAATACATACTTTACGTTATCGGCGATATACATCTGCAGGAATCGAAAAGAAATATGAGAAATTAACGGTATCATTTTCATCATGTTACTCATAGGATTGGATAATTCGAGAAATATTGTAGAATTTCTTGGATTAACAGGAGCTATTAAATTTTTTTTAAAGTTTTGATACTAAATAATTATTTAATAGTAATAATAATAAGAATAATGTTAATAATCTTTATTGCTATTAGGTATATGGCACTGACAAGATACAAAGTATTAAAGGCTGACGAATTAAATGCTATAGAAACAGAGTAGTATAAGCAAAAGATAAGTTATCAATAAGATTGCTGCTATGAGGCTTACCAATTACAAAGCATATAAAAGAAAGAAACGGAGAGATATAATGAAGACACAATAAACACATCCGTACATTTGCATGCACACAGACACACACATAACAACGGCACTTAATTGTGCATGACAAATTAACTTAGCTGGACTTAGTAGAACGAATGCAACGAAGTATAATGGAAGCATAAAAAAACAGTTAAGACATTAACTATAAAGACTTGATTTTATCAAGGAATGTAAATAGGAAAAAACAATACAAGTACAGAAGAATAAAAAAAAAATAATTACAGGAGCTCACGTAGGTGTGGCTGCATAAAATATAGATTTATTATATAGCGAAAGAGATTACATGAAAAGCATAAAAAATGTAAAATCCTTATACGAGCGAATTATATAATATATTTTCTATTGTAATTATTTGTAAAATTCTTACTTTCCTCATAGTCTATTATTTTTTTTTATCAATAAATAGGAAATCCTTGTTTAACGTATTTAACCATTTAGAGAGAGAACTCTTATTTGTATATTACACGTAAGCTTTATTTTTTAATCCAAATTTAAGGTTCTATATTTACACGAAAAATTTGTGCGTATTTCCACATTCAACGATTGACACCTTCTGTTTTCAAATCCAACATCCCGAATTTATAAAATCTAAATTTTATAAATTCAATTCCGTTGCCATGACCGATTTGAGGAAAGGTTACGACGGGGTTGCAGGGTGCAGAAGGAGAGACGATTCTTTTCAGTGAAATCGTTCTGACGCAGCGGGAGAATCCGAAATCAGGAAACCGTCCTTTTGGCCCGTTCCTACAAATCTATAGCCACCTTCACGTCAGCTCGCTCCCTTTTCACAATTCCTGCACCAATTTCTCATTCGCTGCCGATCTGCTGCAAACGAGACGGACAAATGGTGGTCGCCTCCCTTTGGCAAGGACGAAGGACCCATTCGACCTCCGGGGCGAGGTGCTCGTCCAGCGTTCGAGCTCCAGGAGATCCATCTCACGACGTGGACGCTCAATCTTCCGCCGCGAAGCTCCTCTTTTATTTCCGCGATTAGGCGAGATTAATTCGCGGTGCCTGCGGGTGTTCGCGACCGGCGGGATAAGTCCCTTTATGGATCGCCGGCCGTTCGATCGCGTACTTTTGCTCATTAGTGCGGGAATTTTACGTGACAAATTGCCGAGGCGGGAAAATGAAGAAAAAACGTGGACGTCGGGTCTTTAATTCTTCCCAATTAAAATTCATCTGTGTCTAATTATTCGAATAATTATTGTCCGTTAATAATCCTTATTCATTTTGTTAACTTTCCGTTTCTCTTTCATTTCGTTTTTATTCTTCATTAATTTTTTAATTCTCTCCATGATGATCAATAGGTCGTTAAATATCTATTCTTAAATTTCCTGACCTTTCTCCGCTTTAGGAGTTTTTTTCGTTACAGTTCTTTTATTAATCATTTATTTGATTAAACAATTTTAATGCAAGTAAAATGCCTATGTGTTTCTCTCGCGGATATTGGTGCGTAAGTTATTCGTAACACGATAGATTATATAATTTGCAACTAATTGGGATGTACTTACGAAACGAAGTTCAAGTAAACGCAAATGTCTCGACTCTGAATTTGAGTCTTTCTCAGTGCGAAAGTCATGTACAAACTACGAAATAGCTTTAATCTTTGAAAACAGCTCTTTAATCTTTGGAATCTCTTGCATTTCACAGGGATAGGATCGCGTTTCTTGTCGCGTTTTTTTTTT